>NW_025349762.1:0-2949 GCF_016433145.1 Gracilinanus agilis
CTCTTTTTCTGTCCCCCTTGTGACAAATGTCACAGTATTGATTCTAAGACAGAAGGGAAGGGTTAAAAATAAACAGCTAAAGCTGGCCTTCTTACTTTAAATCTATTTTATATGAATTAACCTTTGAGGTAAAAATATATCTTTTTTCTTTTTTAACCTTTACCTTCTGTCTTAGTGTTAATTTAAAGATAGAAGAGTGGCAAGGGCTGGGCAATCAGGGTTAAATGGCTTCCACAGGGCCACACAAGTAGGAAGTATCTGAAGTATTTGACCCAAGTCCTCCCAACTCCAAGCCTGGTGCTCTATCCAGCTACCAAGCTGTCCAGTAGTATAATTCTTATCTTCATTTTACAGATGAAGAAACTAAGGCCCAGAGAAATCAAGTCACCTCACAGCTAGTTAAGTGGAAGATCTAGAGCTGAAATGTGGGTATTCTCATTCAAAACCCAGTGCTACTTCTATGTTGCTCTTCCCCTCCCTTTAGATACCTGAATAAAACGATATTCCTGTTTTCCTTCTACTAAGGTTTCTGAAGAAGAAAAGGAGTGGGAGAAGAAAGAAGAATTAAAGTTAGAGGAGAAGAAGTTGGACAAGGGAAGAGGAAGAGGTGGGCAAGGAGAGACCCAAGTTAAAACTGGGGAAAAGAAAGAAGTATGGTAACCCTGGAGAAATACCTTGCTTGGCGTATTCTCATGTAAACGATTCTCTTAGCCCTGAAAATGATTTTTTGCTCAAGATGATGGATGGGCCCTGGGTACACTCAATCCTGTCCAAGAGCATAGAAGTACATCATGGGCTTTGCTGCCATATGCTGCATTATCTCAGAAAAAAAAATGGTTTTACTTTGATGTTCTGAGACCCTCAATATAATCTTGGTCTCTAACCAAACTCCTTGGGGAATGAGCCCTGGTGCCAAGTTCTAGACCAATTTTCTTTCTCTGAAAATACCTTTGTCAAGAAAGCTTTCTTACCTCATAAGAGTTTCTCTATATTTTATTCAGTCATATACACTTCCAGGAATTCTTTCCTTAAGTGTTGTAAAATGAGCCACATTATGAATTTTTCCAGTTGTTGACAAATAGATTAGAAATCCTTATGATGTCAGAAGCTTCTGGTGCCCAGTTTCTCCCAGGGGCATCTAAAGCTTTCTACTAGCTATTTCCCCAAGAACAACCACATCAGCAGAGAAACTCCATTTTGACTCAACTACCCCAGATGAATAAGATGGCGCTCTACATTTTGACTTCGCCAGTAGTCTGCCGCAATCAGCCAGGGCAGTGAGCTAGTCTCGTTGTCATGGAATCTTAGCATTTCAGCGTCCGTCTTGTCCAATCCAGAACCCCCAAAGAATCTGATAGGCACGATATTTCTGCCTTTATCAAAGTCATAATTTAAAATGATAAGCCAACCCGTGATCCCTGGGGCACGCCACTAGAAATCTCCCGCCAACATTCCCTCCAATCATTAATGACTACTTTTCAGCCATTCAAACAGTTCAAGATCTATCTCGTCCGTCCTCTGATCATCTAATCCCTCTCGCCCTGAAGTGAGGTAAACTAAGTCATTGACTAGAAAATCTGTTTTTTCCCCCCTGGGGAAAGTAGAAATCAGAAATGAGCTTCCTGCGAAGGTCAGTCGGCTCAGGACCAAAACAACCCAGTCAGGATCCGTGAGAAAGTAAGTCCCTTTCTCACAAGCGGCGAGTCCGGGATAAGACAGACAAGGAACGGGGCGTCTCGTCCCCCAAGCTGCTGGCGAGTAGAGCTCCCGGCCGAGGAGGCTGGCTTGCTCCATCGAGGTTATGCCTCATTAATGAACGTTGTTTGCCCTGTTTCTTGCACCCTATACAAACTGCACTGGCCTTTCAGGCCGGCGCAGCTCTCATCATGAAGGTCTGCCCTGGCCAGTAATAAGTAATGATCAGTTCCATTAAAATGTCCAGATTCGCTTTATGACATGCATCACTTCATCGCCATCTTCTTCAGATGATGAGAATAAACCAAATGTCGGCTGATGCTTTGCTTGAAGATTTCCAGTGCCGAGACTTCTACAGGGAGCCCGTGTTCCTTCTGGACAGCTCTGACTATCAGGAGGGGCTCTGACCGGGCACTAGCATCTGCCTCTCTGGAGCGCCTCCTTCTGTCCTCTGGGATAATCCGCATGGGTCTAGCCTTTCTTCCACGTGAGAATTCTTCAGACATCTGAAGACACAACGGAGGGCCATTTCCTTCCATCCCAACTCACAAGCATACAACCCAGCCACTGAATCATAGAATACAAACTGGGGGGGACAAGAAAAATATCCGAACAAGTATACTATCAACAATTAATCTGACACGTGGTCATGTAGCTTTTGACTAGAGAGTTTTAACTGGGAGACAACCCCTGTTGGTCATAGTGTGCCCGGGACAATAGAAAGAGTAATAATTCAGGAGCCAGAGGACCTCTTGTGTTTCCTACCTGGGTGACCTTGGTCAAGTCACAAGCTCCCTAGGCTTTAGTCCTCAACTTAAAATGAGGAAACAGACTAGATGGCCTCTGAGGATGCTTCTAAGTCTCTGTTAGAACTACTAACTGGGACCATCTTAGTTACTATGGGGTAGATCAAATTGTTAGGAAGCTTTACTTTTCATCACATCTAGGTCTGCTTTTCTATGCCTTCTTCCTCATTACTCTCTGGGGTCAAGGAAAACAAGTATGAACCCTCTCCTACACGACATTCCCCCCCCCACATCCCCAGCTTGACCTCCCCCTCCCATCTTTTTTTTTTTTTGATCTGCTATATAAAACTATGAACAGATTAAGTTTGCAGTCCATTAAAATGTCCAGGTCTTTTTTCAGATATACTGCTCTCCAACCATGCTGGGTAGTGTATTTTTTGTTTTGTTTTGTTTTGTTTTAATTTAAACCCTTAATTTCTGTGTATTGGTTCCTAGGTGGAAGAGTGGT
>NW_025349763.1:0-5177 GCF_016433145.1 Gracilinanus agilis
ACAGTATTTATATTAAAGCTTGAATTTTGAAGGTCAACCAGCTTCTAAACTGAAGTAATTTCCCCCTAGGCTTCTCATTGGATTAGCTTTTGTTTGAAGCAGGATGGAGACCTACTCCTTATTTATCTGTAAAAAAGAACTCTTTTAGGTAAGAAAAGTCAGCAAGCTCTAATTGCCATGACCCATGTAAGGAAGCGAAGATGTGTTGGCACCTTTCCTCTGGAGTTGGGGTCCCTAAGTCTACCTACTCAGTGGCTACTTACCAGTCTGAGATGTCTTGGGCATATCAGTCCAGTGGAGGCACCGAGTGGTGTGATCACAAGGGTATATATACTGGCCCATGTAAGAGAAGTCTGCTCTCTTTTACCTTGCTCACTCTCTTGAGTGCCATTTCAGTTTGTGGAGGAAATCAACTGGCCAGTTTAGATTGTCTCGAGTGGTTGATTAATAAATTAACTTAAAATTAAGAAATACTGCCTCTGAAGAATTTTAATTGTTACACAGGAGGGAGGTGATCCTGGGTACTCGAAATCTATGTCAGAGATTTGAGTTCAAGTTCTGGCCAGTCTTATAGATCTGGAAAGGTATTGACTACAGGCCTAGAAATAGATTGTGTGCCCATTTCCCCAGGCAGGATCAGATGCTCATTAATATGTTTTTCTTGAACGTCTACAGTGTGTTAGGCACTACATAGGTGGTGGAGGTACAGAGACAAAAACGAAACAGTTTCTGTCCTCAAGGAGCTTACATTCATAGAGGGAGAACATATGTACTCATATAAATATATTTAAAAAATGTTTAAACAAGGCATTTTCTTGGAGCAATAAGTTTAGGGTCTGCCTAATAAGTGTCATTTGATCTGAGTCTTAAAGAAAGCTAGGGATTCTAAGAGCCAGAAGTGAGGGTGAAGACTATTCCAGGCATGAGGGGACCCTCTTTGTAAAGTTTAAGTTTGAAGAGAAGCTCATGGCCACACTCATAAAACTAAGGTGGGAACTTTTGAGCTGTGAGTAGCATCAATGAGGAGAGAGAACCCAAACTGATGAAATCAAGAATTTCAGAAGTATTGAAACAAAATAAGGCATCTGTGCTGTCCCTACTCTTGAGCAAGCTTACAAGTTGATGCAATTAACTCATTGTGTTCTATTCTCAGGATCAGAAAGCAGGACCCTGAAAAAATGGGACCAGAGAGAGGACATACGTTTCTCTTTTTTTTTAGAGATGAAAAATTCAAGACATCAGAAGCTCGAAATGGTGTCTGGGCCAAAGTCAGGAAAGAAAGAGGGAGAAAATGAATCTATTAAGCATCTAGTACTTATCAGGCTTCATGCTAGTCACTTTACAAATATTAATAATGGCTCACATTTATACAGAGCTTAATATGTGCCAGGCACTGTGCTAAATGATTTACAATTATTATCTCCTTTGTTCCTTACAACAACCCTGGGAAATAGATGCTTTTATTAACCTTTTTTTTAATATAGTTGAGAAAACTGAGAGTCACATAGCTAGGAAATATCTAGAGCTGGATTTGAATTTGGGTCTTCCTTAATCCAGATACAATATTCTATCCCTCAGACCAACTACTTACCTTTAAGAGACAGATAAGAAGCAAATTGTAAGTAAATAAATTAATAAAACTCCTAACTGAAGGTATGCTAGATCATGAAATGTCTGGGGCTGGAGTTGAACTTGAGTCTTCCTTAATCCAGATACAATACTATCTATCAGACTTACTTTTAAGAGGCAGATAAGAAGCAAATTGTAAATAAAATAATTAATAAAACCCCTAACTGAAGGCATGCTAGATCATGAAATTTGTTTCTATCGGGAAGAAATGGGGCTGTTAGATGGTGTATTGCATATTAGGAGAAGGAAGAGAATCCCTATTGGAGATCCACCTTGTTGCTGAAGAATTTAAGTCATGCCATCTATGAGGTTGGGGTTCAAGGTGGGGTAGTGGTAGAATAAGGTAGAAATATGAACATTTCTAATTTTACTATTGCTGTTAGTGGCTTATATGGCCATTATTTAGGTAAATGGAAGTATTTGTTCAGCAGTCCACCCCCCCCCCCCAAGTATCTTATTCTTACGTAGGGGATCTAATGAATTCTTTGGGTGCTTATGTCCATGGGCTCCTGAGTCTTTTCCATCATGTATATATTATATGACATAATTGGGGGTAATAAACATTGTCCCATAACTCAAACTCATATTCTATATAAAGTGCCCTGTATGAGTTTGGGGATTGTGTTACTCATACTGCGGAAAACTAGATACGAGCAATATCTAAGTTTTATCAGTATATCAGTCTCTGTGTACAGTGTTCTTCAGGCTCTGCTCCTTTCGCTCTGCATCTGTTCCTGGAGGTCTCTCCAGTTCACCTGGAACTCCTCCAGTTTATTATTCCTTTTAGCACAATAGTATTCCATCACCAGCATATACCACAGTTTGTTCAGCCATTCCCCAATTAAAGGACATACCCTCCTTTTCCAGTTTGTTGCCACCACAAAAAGCACAGCTATAAATATTTTCATACAAGTCTGTTTATCTATGATCTCTTTAGGGTACAAACCCAACAATGGTATGGCTGGATCAAAGGGCAGGCATTCTTTTGTAGCCCTTTGAGCATGATTCCAAATTGCCAGCCAGAATGCCTGGATCAGTTCACAGCTCCACCAGCAATGCATTAATGTCCCAATTTGGTCACATCCCCTCCAACATTCATTACTCTCCCCTTCTTTCATTTTAGCCAATCTGCTAGGGGTGAGGTGATACCTCAGAGTTGTTTTGATTTGCATTTCTCTAATTCTCATGTGCTTATTGATACTTTTGATTTCTTTACCTGAAAATTGCCTATTCATGTCTCTTGCCCATTTTTCAATTGGGGAATCGCTTGATTTTTTTATAGAATTGATTTAACTCCTCATATATTTGAGTAATTAGACCCTTGTCAGAGTTTTTTGTTATAAAGATTTTTTCCCAGTTTGTTGTTTCCCTTCTGATTTTGACTACATTGATTTTGTTTGTACAAAAACTTTTTAGTTTAATATAATCAAAACCATTTAATTTACATTTTGTAATTTTCTCTAACTCTTGCTTCGTTTTAAAGTCTTTTCTTTCCCACAGATCTGACAAGTATACTATTCTGTGTTCACTTAACTTGTTTATAGTTTCCCTCTTTATATTCAAGTTGTTCACCCATTCTGAATTTATCTTGGTGTAGGGTGTGAGATGTTGATCTAGACCTAATCTCTCCCATATTGTTTTCCAAATTTCCCAGCAGTTTTTGTCAAATAGTGGATTTATGTCCCAAAAGTTGGGATCTTTGGGTTTATCATACACTGTCTTGCTGATGTCATTTACCCCAAGTCTATTCCATTTATCCTCCTCTCTGTCTCTTAGCCAGTACCATATTGTTTTGATGACTGCTGCTTTATAGTATAGTTTAATATCTGGTACTGCTAGGCCCCCTTCCTTCACATTTTTTTTCATTATTTCCCTTGAAATTCTTGATCTTTTGTTATTCCAAATGAAATTTGTTATAGTTTTTTCTAATTCAGTAAAGAAGTTTTTTGGTAGCTTGATAGGTATGGCGCTAAATAGGTAAATTAATTTGGGTAGAATTGTCATTTTTATTATGTTAGCTCATCCTACCCATGAGCAATCAATGGCTTTCCAATTGTTTAGATCCAGTTTTATTTGTTTGGAAAGTGTTTTGTAGTTGTTTTCATACAATTGCTGTGTTTCTTTTGGTAGATAGATTCCTAAGTATTTTATATTATCTAGGGTGATTTTAAATGGTGTTTCTCTTTCTACTTCTTGCTGCTCTAGTGTGTTGGAAATGTATAGAAATGCTGATGATTTATGGCATTTATTTTGTATCCTGCAACTTTGCTAAAGTTGTTGATTTTATCTACAAGCTTCTTAGTTGATTCTCTAGGATTTTTTAAGTAGACCATCATATCATCTGCAAAGAGTGATAGCTTAGTCTCCTCCTTGCCTATTTTGATACCTTCAATTTCTTTTTCTTCTCTAATTGCAACTGCTAGTGTTTCTAGTACTATGTTGAATAATAGAAGTGATCATGGACATCCTTGTTTTACTCCTGATCTTATTGGGAAGGCTTCTAATTTATCCCCATTGCATATGATGTTTGTTCATGGTTTTAGGTATATACTGTTTATTATTTTTAGGAAAGCTCCTTCTATTCCTATACTTTTCAGTGTTTTCAATAGGAATGGATGCTGTATTTGGTCAAAGGCTTTTTCAGCATCTATTGAGATAATCATGTGATTTTTGTTTGTTAGACTGTTGATATGGTTTTCCTAATGTTGAACCAACCTTGAATTCCTGGTTTAAATCCCACCTGATCATGGTGGATGATCTTCTTAATTACTTGCTGGAGTCTCTTTGCTAGTATTCTATTTAAGATTTTTGCATCTATGTTCATTAGGGAGATTGGTCTGTAGTTTTCTTTCTCTGTTTTTGATCTACTTGGCTTTGGAATCAGTACCATATTTGTGTCATAAAAGGAATTGGGTAGGACTCCTTCTTTGCTTATCATATTAAATAATTTGTACAGTATTGGGATTATTTGCTCTTTGAATGTCTGATGGAATTCACTTGTGAATCCATCAGGCCCTGGAGATTTTTTCTTAGGGAGTTCTTTGATGGCTTGTTCAATTTCTTTTTCTGATATGGGATTATTTAGGTATTCTATTTCTTCTGCTGTTAATCTAGGCAGTTTATATTTTTGTGAATATTTGTCCATATCTCCTAAATTGTTATATTTATTGCCATATAATTGGGCAAAATAGTTTTTAATGATTGCCTTAATTTCCCCTTCATTAGAGGTGAGGTCTCCCTTTTCATCTTTGATACTATCAATTTGATTTTCTTCTTTCCTTTTTTTTATTAGATTGACCAGTACTTTGTCTATTTTATCTGTTTTTCCAAAGTACCAGCTTCTAGTCTTATTTATAAATTCAATAGTTCTTTTATTTTGGTTTTATTAATCTCTCCCTTGGTTTTTAGTATTTCGAATTTAGTTTTCATCTGGGGATTTTTAATTTGCTCACTTTCTAATTTTTTGAGTTGCATGCCCAATTCATTGATCTCTGCCCTCCTTAATTTGTTAATATATGCACTCAAGGATATAAATTTCCCCCTAAGTA
>NW_025349764.1:0-4735 GCF_016433145.1 Gracilinanus agilis
GAGGAGGAGGAGGAGGAGGAGAAGGAGGAGGAAGCCACCAAAGGGTAAAGGAAATTATGTTCACCATGTAGGTATTTAGGAAAGAATATCGAATCTGGATCATCAGAAGATAAGGGTTAGTTTTACCTCTGATAGGACTTCTTATCTTTATGACAATGGCTATGTTTCATTTTCCATATCTGAAAATGGGGAGAATAATATTTTTTATCATTAAGCTGATGGGGCTGTTGTGAAAAAGCCCTTTGTAAACCTTCAAGTGCTATATAGATGTGAGCTATTCTTATGTCACCGTTTTAGATGCAAGAAATCATGTTCAGATGATGAGACGAACAGCATGGTACCTGAGCAAAAGCCCTCCACTTGAGTTAGAAGATCTGAATTTAAATCCTAACTCTGATGCTGGCTAAGTGACCTTGAGGCAGTTACTTCCTCTTTCTCAACTTCAATAGCTTCATCTCTGTGTAATGGGAACCTGGTCCGTAGAATCCCATGCAGTGAGCTCTGCCTGGCATTATTCCCTGCATGGAGCCTGGGGGCAAGCTTGCTCCCATAAGTGTATGATGACATGGAATGGAGGAGCCCCCAGCTGCTTCACTTCAGAGCATGCACTAATAAACTGTTTCCAGTGGGCTTATTGAACTGCTAAGAGCAGCCTTGTGATCACTGGACTAGAACTGGCCGTGCATACAAAAAGGCACCGACCAGACAAAAATCACTCTGTCTCCCTGGCTGCGTTGGAAGACTTGTGCTGGCCAAGCCTTCCTCGTCTCCCCCACATGTAAAAGAAGGAAAGGGAACTGGTAACTACTAAGGTCCCTTCCAGCTCTGACATGCTGTGATTCTATGAGCAAACACAATGTTTGGTTGTTCATGGTTCTCTGCACACGGAATGTCCATAGGAAGAAACCATCAAACATAAATGATCCCCTGAAATAATTTGTCACTAACTGCAGTCTGGGGTAGTCAGCAGAGGGGTCTAATCGGCAGTGGAAAAGCTATAGCTAATGTATCCATTAAAACCCAGCCCTCAGGCCTACCAGCTCTGTGTGTGACGTGTCCGGCAGCTTATCGGTCACTCCCAGGCAGCAGTAAGCAGCTTTTGGGTCAGGCACCTTGAAATGCCAGTCACCCCAGAAACTTAACCTTCTCTCTAGGCTGTGTGGACCTGCCCTGATTTCAGATGGAGAATTCAGCAAGGATCCTCTCATCTGCATTCATGAGGTGAGGGGAGTTGCAAGGATATTAAACCCACTCCTAAATGAGGCCAAATCACATTATAGGATGGGGAGACAGGGATGGGCTAACCACTAAAATCTGGGGACCTTTTTTTCATCAATAACAGAAAGGATTCATATTTCATTGCGGCACATATATCTCCCTCCACAGCTAATTCATACTGAAAGAAGTATTTTTAAAAGCTTAAAAGGGGCAGCTACGTAGCACTGTGGATAGAGAGCCAAGCCTAGAGTCAGGAGGAACCCAGACACCTCCTAGCTGTGTGACCCTGGGCAAGTCACCTAACTCTGTTTGCCTCAGTTTCCTCATCTGTAAAATGAACTGGAGAAGGAAATGGCAAACCCCTCCAGGATCTTTGCCAAGGCAACTCTAAAAATGGGGTCAGGGAGATTCAGACACAACTGAAATGATGGACAATCACAAAGATGGAAGGTGGAAGGGAAGGTGCTAGCAGTTGTGGAGCCTCCTACAGAAGGCAGAGTTTGAGCTGAGTCTTATAGATTCTGGGGAACACTTCAGAAAGGGTGACAGCCAGGGGAAAGGCACAAATGTGGGAGATAGAGCATCGCGTGAGGAGCAGTGTACCTGGACCATCAAGAGCAGGGAGGCTGGGATAGGAAGGGGTGAGCTTACAAAGGAAGTTTACATTTGATCCTCAAAGTGGGCAAACCCGGGATCAGGAATATCTGTTATGCCCTCTCCCGGTTTTTGTTGTTGTTTAGTGATTTCCAGACATCTCCATGACCCCACTTGGAGTTTTCTTGGCAAAGACATTGACGTGGTTGACCATTTTCTTCACCAGCTCATTTTACAGATGAGGAAACAGAGGCAAATAGATTTAAGTGATTTGTCTAGGGTCCCACAGCTGGGAAGTGTCTGAGGCTGAGTCCAGGCTGCTTCTATCCACCTAGCTGTCCCCAGCTTTAGGGGGTGGTTTTCATGAGCTCCTTCCCTCTTCGGTAATCACCTGGCGGATAATCTTGACAGGATGAACCCCCTTCAACAGACTCAGCCCCTGAGGACAGACACACACAGTGAGTCACTGGTACCTTGCTTGTGGCAGCAGCTCCATCTTGGTAAGACCTGCCAGAGCGAGTCCCTCGTGAGGAAGAACCTTCGCAAACCTAACAGCACCATAGAAATGTGAGTTGCTCTATTTATCTGTGTCAGGATTTTCTGTCGTAAACACTAAGCTTCTAGTGGGTAATGGCCATTTTTAGACCAACTTAATTTCATGCAACTCAACTCACCTGAACCTTTCATTAAGGAAAATTTCCTTTCCTCACTTTCAAGAGAAAGAAAGCGAATGGCAAGGACACAAACTGTCAGAAGGGATGGAGGTATTAAACAATGACTCCTGGAGCATTTCTGGAGGGCAGGACACATTCAGACTAATCTGTTTCTGACCTCATCTTCAGCCTAGCCACTGGAGCTTGAATTTGTAGAGTTTTACCAAGTTCTTTCCTCATGACAACGGCACTGACACCGGTGATGTATGTGTTGTTTTGTTGAATTGTTTTAGTTGTGTCTGACTCTTTGTGATGTCATTTGGGGTTTTCTTGGCAGAGATACTGCAATGATTTTCCATTTCCTTCTTCAGAACATTTTACAGATGATGAAACTAAGGAAAACGAAGTGAGGTGACTTGCCTAGGGTCACACAGCTAGGACATGTCTGAGACCAGATTTGAACTCAGAAAGATGAGTCTTTCTGACTCCAGGCTCAGCACACTATCCACTGTATCATCTAGAAGACTCTTATTATTTAGTCATTTTAGTCATTTACGAGACTTCCTGACTCCATCTGGATTTTTCTTGGCAAGAATCCTAGAGAGGTTTGCCATTTCCTTCTCTGGCTCATTTTACATATGAGGAAACGGAGGCAAACAGGGTTAAGTGACTTGCCCAGGGTCACACAACTAATGAATAATGTTTGGGACTGGATTTGAACTCAGATAGATATCTTCCTGACTCTAGGCTTACATTCTTATAAGCTATGTGACCCTAGACAAGTCATTTAACCCACTAACTACCTCAGTTTCCTCATCTGTAAAATCAGGACTATTAATAACAGCCCCTACCTCCTGGGATTATTGCAATCAAATGAGATAAATTTGATTTGTAAAGTGTGTTGCAAACTAGAACAAAAAACATAAATGCTTGCTCTTACTTGCTCTGTGATCTTTGTCAAGCCCCTTAACCTCTGTCAGGCTCGGTTTCCTCATCTATAAAATGGAGGTGACAGTAGCACCTACCTCTTAAATTTGTTGTGAGGATAAAGTGAGATATTTTTAAAGTACAAACTTTAAGTGCTATATAAATTTACACACTTTAAAATGCTATAAAAATGATAGCTATTAAGTGACTTGCTCAAGGTCACACATTTAGTAAGGTCTGAAATCTGATTTGAACCCAGCTCTTCCTGACTTTAAATCCAGCACTCAAAAGAGATATCATGCTGCCTCTTGAATATTGTGAAATCGATTTTTCAGAATTATGCTCCCAGAGCACTTTAAAACCTTCAGTATTCAAAGAAACATTTGACTAGGCATCGGGCATGCTACACTTTCCAAGCAGGGCAGGACCAAATATCTCTTAGAAAGACTTTCAATATAAAGGATAGAAACAATCCTCAATTAACCAAAAAATCCAGACCCCAAACTCCATTTTTTTCATGTCTTCAGGTTAATTGAGCTTTTTATTGGGTCTGACACTTAATACAAGCTGGCACACAATTGATTTTGATGCTGCAGTTCCTGATGATAAGGGAAAAAGGGAAAGGAGGAAGAGGAAGGGAGAAGGAAGAGAGGTTAAAAGAAAAAGCATAAGAAAGAAAAAAGTGAATAAGGAGGATGAGGAGAAAGAGAAAAAAGAAGATATGGAAACACCACACATGAGAAGCAGTGTCTCAAAGAACCAGCTTATTATTTCAGCAGATAAGCATTCACTTTGTGGACTACCGAGGACTCTTTCCAAAAGTTCTTCTAATCTATACTTTGGTATTTGGGGGTGGGGTGGGTTTCAATGAAAGTCAGGTGTTCCTCCTTATTAGCATTTTTTTGTAAAAGGCCTGGTAAAAAAAAGGAGATTAAAACTGCAGGCAATCAGTCAATAAAAATTTATTAAGCTCCTACTATGTGCCAGGGGGAGAAACAATACAGAAAAGAAAGTTGGAAAGGTGGGTAGGGGAGAAGGTACCCAGTGCAGAGGTCTGATGGAGTGGAGAAGTCCCAAAAAGTCCCAAAGATTACAGATCTGGGTGGAAAATAAATATTCTGCATTTTCTTTGGATTTTCTTTATCTGTGTTTTGCCATCTTCCTTCCCTTTCTCTTCCCCTTTCCTCAGTACAGAAAATTGGAAGTATTTTATAGTCTTAAGATCATCATTGCCAGGAGACCTTTGGCCCTTTTACCCCTGCTTCCCCTCCCATTTCTGCCCCAAACTGAACAGAGGCTCACTTAGCCATGTTAGACTTTCATCACCAATAGCCATATCCCCA
>NW_025349765.1:0-3092 GCF_016433145.1 Gracilinanus agilis
CTATATAAAATAGTTTTATTGCTTTTATTTATATTACTATATTCCCATTTAAATGTAGATTCAATTTTTAATGATAATTTTCTGATTCTAATTTGAATCTATGTTCTCACCTCCCTCCAATATTTTTTTCTTTCCTAAGATAGCAGGTAATATGATAGAGAATATACATGTGCTGTCATGCAATACATATTTCCATATTTCTCATGTTGTGAATGAAGACATACTGCTTATACTAGAAAAAAATCATGAAGGAAGAGAAGTGGAAAATTGTATGCTTCAATGTGTATTCAGAATCCATCAGATCCTTCAATAATAGTGGATAACCTTTTCCATATGAGTCCCTTGGAATTGTCTTGGATCCTTGCATTATTGATAACAGTTAAGTGTTTCAAAATTTATCATTGTACACTATTTTTGGTGCTATGCGCAATGTTCTCCTATTTCTGCTTACTTTACTTTTCATCACTCCATATAAAAATTTTCAGGTTTGTTTGTGTAATAATCCTGTTCATCATTTCCTGTGACCTAATAGTATTTCATTAAAATCATATATTACAACTTGTTCAGTCATTCTCCACTTGAAGTTTCTAATCTCTTCAGTTTCTAATTCTTTTCCACCACAAAAAGAGCTGCATTAAATGTTTTTGTTTAAGTAGGTTCTTTCCCCCTGTCTTTTATTTCTTTGGGATACAGGTCTACTAGTGGTATTGCTGAGTCAAAGGGTATGCACAATTTGATGACCCTTTGAGCATATTTCCATGTTGCTCTCCAAAATGATCATATCAGTTCACAGTTCCACCTAGAGTGTTAGTGTCCCTGTTTTTCCACATCTCTTCCAACATTTAGCACTTTCCTTTTTGTCATATTAGCCAGTCTGATAGGTGTGAGGTGGTACCTCTGAGTTGTTTTAATTTACATTTCTCTAATTAATAGTGATTTGTAACATTTTTTCACGTGACTAGTTTTAATTTCTTCTTCTAAGGATTGTCTTTTTATATTATGTGACCATTTATCAACTGGAGAATGACTTGTATTCTTATATATTTGACTCAGTTTTCTATATATTCGACAAATGAGTTCCTTGCCTGATATGCTTGCTGTAATTTTTTTTGTTTCCTTTCTATTCTTGGTTGCACTGATTTTGTTTGTACAGAAAATTTTTAAAAATTTTATTATAGTCAAAATTAGCTATTAGCTTATTTGGTCATAAATTCCTCCTTTAGTCATAGTTCTAACAGGTAAATTCTTTTGTGTTCTCCTAATTTGTTTATTGTGTCAACTATTATTACTAAATCATGTATCCATTTTTACTTTAACTTGGTATAAGGCAGGAGATGTTGATCTATTTCTAGTTTCTGCATTACTCTTTTACAGTATTTTCAGCAGTTTTTGTCAAAGAGTAGTTCTGTAATACACAATTCTTACACTTATCACTTGTCTCCTTTACTTCTCCTTTTTCTTTAGAATCATGTAGACTATCTAAGAATCAAACTCCAGACAAGGTGCTTATCCCATCTAGAGGTATACTTGAGAGATAACAGAGAGAAAAACATTGTGTTATAATTTCTATTTCACGTTTGTTACCTATATTCTATATTTTTACATAAACAAATTGAGTTTGTGAGTTCTGTTTCTAAGTCTTTTATCAAACTGTTTCCTATAACTTTTCAAATGTCTCTACCAAATGTTTTTGATCACTTTCTTATCCTATTTTCTTTTTTTTTCTTTTATTTTTTAGAAAAATTTTCCATGGTTACATGCTTCATGTTTTTACTTTCCCCTTCACCCACCCACCCATAGCTGACAAGCATTTCCACAGGTTTTAATATATGTCATTATTAAGACTTATTTCCATATTATTGTCTTATCCCATCTTCTATAAATTACTGACATCTAATTTTTCTTTATAGCTTCTCTGTATAGTATCTAGGTTATAGAAAGTCTTTTTACTCCATTCCCCTTCCTTTTTTAAGTTGCTTGCAAATTTAATTATCTATAGATGATTTATAGGCAAATACATTCTTACTAGCCCCTGAATTGAATTCTATTGTTAGTGTTTCCCTTTAATTCTTGGTTTCCTTCTCTGTTTATTTCCCAGATTATCAAGGCGCATCTTAATATTTTCTCCTCTTTTGTTCTTCCTTGTCTAGTGCACTCTTGGCCCAAGTGATTTCTCCTTCTACTCTCCCTCTTATATTATCCTAATCAAGTCCTTCTCATCATCTTGAAAACTTTCTTTTTGGTTTTCAGTATTTCTCTTTTATCTCCAAACCCTCTCATCCTTTTCTTCTTTCTTAAATGTGCTAAGCTCTGCAAATCCTGCTACGCTTAAATTCTCTTTAAGGACTTTACAGTTCCAAAAGGCTTCAGATCTACTTATCAAATAATTATCATTCTATTCCTTCTTTAGCTTAAAGCTTTCTTCTCTTCATCACACACAATATCCTCTGTCTAAAGTTGGAAGTCAAATTAAGTTCAAGAAGTATCAAACATGAAGAAAAATATAAGACACACTTTAGGCATATGCAGTTAAGTTATAATAACCTTTACCTCCAGAGTATTACAATGCTTTTCAATTTATTTTTCAATTTTGTGAACTATGTATATATGTTTTAGAGGTATTTAGTAGTAAATATATATATACTATACTCCAGTGATGGGCAAACTACAGCCCATGGGCCAGATGGAGAAGGACTCCTAAAATGTTCTATCTGGCCATGGGACATTATTCCTAATCTGACAAATACAATGAGTAGGATACAATACAATGAAACTTCTAAAGAGTTGCCTTAGAAACAGACTGACAGATGAACATTTCCTTTCCTTTGGCCCCCTCTTTAAAAAGTTTGCCCATCACTGGTATACTCTAATCACAAGATATTTGATGGTCTAATTCTCAAGGCTAAAAGTGAATCCTTTATGTACATAAAGCATAATCTCACACATAAAGGAAATAAAATTTCACTCAAGACTCTGAGAAAGAATCTGTCTCCATGTTTGTTTTATTTATGTAATAAGCAATAAATCAGGGTTCCTTATGACTCAAGAAAAGCATATATATATTACATATATATATATACATACATATATAT
>NW_025349766.1:0-3036 GCF_016433145.1 Gracilinanus agilis
ATATATATATATATAAACCAAGATGTAAAATGTAAAATGGTGGAGATAGTACAGACTGGGGATGATCAAGTTTCTTTTCTGTGGTCTTTATTTTCCCCCCCAGGATTCTCCCATCTTCTACAACCAAAAGATACCAAATACGTAGTTTTATCCATTATCAATTATTACTAATAGATATGGGGTCTGTTTCCAATTACTCTTTCCAACTTCTTTGTTGTATAGAATTTTTGTTTTTATATTTTTTCTAATTCTCAATCCCTAGATCCCTCATGTTACTATTAGTATTTTCAGGGTACATTTTACTATATTTTATAATTAAGCTTATAGAACATTTACTACAAAGTAGGTAAGGTTCCTCTCACTAAAATAGATGATATGAGATCAGAGATTCAAAATCCCTGACTCCTAGACCTATGTTTCAAAGAAGGATATATCAGTGTTTATTCTGAGCCATATAAAGCTGTTAACTAAAGTTGTTGCAGCCTTATTTAATGCAAGGTTGATGTAGAAAGAGCTACTATTAAATTTTCAAAGCACTGAATTGGACTAAATATCTATGAATCTCACTGAGGTCATTCAAAATACTATGGATAATAACCCCATACATTGCTAGGAAAACAGAGTATGTGTAGCAAGAGTGCATAGTTTATCTTTATTGTCCACTTTAAAGTATTCCTCTATCTTGTTGAATTGTGCAAGTCAGATAACCCTATGACCACAGGATGCAAAGAAACTGAAAGAAATAAAGACTTGTAAAAAGATTTATTGTTTACACAGTTGATCTTCCCAAAGAATAATAAATATTTTTCCTCCTTTTCTATGCATAAATCCCCAGAATCCTTTAGGACTATAAATACATATCTATGTAGATATGTATATATGTGTGTGAATATACATACAACATCTATTTCACATTATTAATGGCTTTTTAATGGCTGGAAATCATTTAGTTAAGTACAAAGGAAAAGAGGTATTTCTATTTAAGAATGCAAATAGGCATTTTACTATAAAATTAATAGTAGCTACATGTGGTTAGTGATACAATATACAATATTACCTAAAGTACTATGAGTAATTGAGGAATATATCATACTACATTCATAAAAATGACTTTTGTCCTTCCAAATAGTCCCCTTGGGATGTTCTATACTTATTCCAATAAAGCTGGCAAAGTTCAATGTATTATACTAGTGTTATTGAATATTTTTCAATTTTATAAACTATTCATCTTTGTAGATTAAATTAAAATTTTGAAACACACAAAAGCAAATTTGTAGAATAAGGAATTTTCAAATTATTATTGTAATCTGTCAAAAATGATCTCTTTTATTTTATTCTAAAGTACAAAGTGACTGTGTTGTTTGTTTGTTTTTTTTTTGTATGCTTCTAAAATGTCTCAGAGGTAATTCTTTTTTTAAATTTCTAAAATTAAAAAAATTAAAATTTATTTATTCATTTAATTTTTTAAACCCTTACCTTCCACCTTTTGGTTCCAAGGAAGAATTGCGGTAAGGGTTAGGCCAAAGAAGGGCAACTTTTTGGAGATGGAGTGCCAGACCCTGCCTCCACCCCAAACCCAGACCAAGTGGCATGCCCAATGCCCCCTCCAGAGACCACGCTCTGTGACCTTTCCCCCACTGAGTGCCAGGCACACTCCCATTGGACTGCTAGGCTGGGGGAGGGGGGGCGGGTGATATAGTCAGACTTGGTGGGAGGGAGAAACGAGAGGCACGAGCACTCTACTCTGCTCCCCTCTAGTTATGTGAGCTTTGATCCCCTCAAACCTAGCTTTCTCCAAAGTGGAAATTGAGGAGACCTTGAAAATTTCAAAGTACACCCTCTTTAGCCACTACTCAAGGAACCAGAAGCCATTTCAAATGTAATGGTTTATTGAGAGCAAGAGAAAAAGGTGACTAGAAAAAAAAAAAAAAGCAAAAGAGTTGCAATTTACAGGAAAACTCATTATTCATAGGAAAATATATCCCTCAGGTTAAATGACATCACCCCATCATGGTCTAGCCTTCCTGAAGAGGGTATCCACCAAATTAACCTTTTTTAGCAAATGATCATGGGTTGAAGTCAGGTTTTAATCTGGATGCAAGGCTGATTGGGAGATCACCTCTAGAGCTTCTTGCCCATCTTTCTCCCTCAGGCAGGGGCCCCTTTGAGTGAAAATTGAACAGGCTGGGTCAGGGGCTTAAGAATACAAATTAAAGCAACCCAAGTTTGCTTGTGAAAGAAACTGGGGAATCCAAAACTGGAAAAATACATTGTATAGGAAAGACACTGGTCGCTTCTGATAGTAATGACATCAGTTGTTTCTGTCTCACTCAGGCCATGAAGAGACCATTGTATTCTGAATGGGGTGGAACAATCTTGTCCTGTAAGCAATGCTGTCTTGAAGAGACCAGCTTACTAACTCCTACTGGGGAAAGGTGGAGGGGAACAACCCAGCTGTACCTCATTCAGGCTTTCTAGTTAGGAACTCTGGTGAACTCTGTTCTGCAGGGACGGGCACACTGGGTCCTTGGGGCACTGGGTCCCTGGCATGTGTGCCCACCGGGAGGTCTATGCATGCCATAGGTTTGCCATCAGGGGGCTAGGCAATGGGGATTCAATGATTTGCCCAGGGTCACATAGCTAGAAAGTGTCTAAAGCCAAATTTGAACCCAGGACCGCCTGTCCCTAGGCCTGGTTCTCAAACCACTGAACCAACCAGCTTTTCCTAAGAGGTAATTCCAAGGGATTCGCAAAGATCTTTAGATTAATGGCAGTATCGTTAGAAAAGGCATATAGTATTTCCAGAGGACTACTTGGAAAAACCCACTCAACAGAATTTATAAAATTTGCTGTATTTGATTTTTTTAAAAAGATTTTTAAAAAGAAAGAAGAAAATAGACTTAATGTCTTATTAAAGTAGATTCATTGCCTTATGGGTATTTTATATATTTATATTTATAATTTTATATTTTATTTTATATAAAATTATTTTATATATTTATATTTATAACCATTTTATAGCCCAAATCCTTATTC
>NW_025349767.1:0-7051 GCF_016433145.1 Gracilinanus agilis
AGTTTGCTAAGGTTGTGGAATGTTGTACTCATTTTCAAACGAGGTCACTGTATTGTTAGTTTTGCTTAATTGTTTACTTTGTTACAAGAGACCTCTCAGAGTGGGGACAATCTGTAAGAGTAATGGAAAAACAAAACAGATAATTTTTAAAATTTTAGTTTGCTTACATATTTCTCCTTGATAATTATTGTGAACTTCTACACGCCACAATTTTCTGATCCTCTTAGGCTACTAAGGTAATTTAAAAATAGATTTTCAGAACTATTGGAATTATTTTCTTTTTTTAATTATCTAAGGTATAGGCAAAAAAATTCTTCTAGCTGTATTGCTTTTTGTGTGTGGGCTCAGGTCTGCTAGCCTATAAACTTTTTGAGGGCAAGGACTTGATTATTTATGTCTCTCTGAGGGCCTATCTTGGTTGGTGTGCACATAGGAAGCATTTGCATGTTGGTATTATTGAAGTGACAAAGGGAAAAGCTAGTTTTTAAATTAAATTATCTTTACTTGAGGACTTTGTGGTTTTTATATGGAAGTGACAGTTCTGCTTACCCATTCACAAGGATAAAAAAATGAATGCAATGTGAGTTTTGATGTGACTTCTCAATATATTTTGAATACTTTATTTCAATTAAAAAGAAGTTGTATGTTTTAATTTAATTTAGATGTCAACTGTAGATAGAATTAGTAATGGCAATAACTAATAGGAATCAATTAGAAAAAAGGAAAGCTATAGTTTATTCCTCAACTACTAGAAGGCCACTGAGAAAGCCAAGATTATGTGAGCATTGGTGGTTCAGTGGTAGAATTCTCGCCTGCCACGCGGGAGGCCCGGGTTCGATTCCCGGCCAATGCAGCACCTTCTTTTTCAATTTTACCTTTTGAATACAATGAAAGCCAATTCAAACACCACAATTTAAGACTTTTCCCAACTATTAGGCTAACACACAAAAAAATTTAATTTAATTTTTTGTTTTCCTTTGTTCCTTCTGTTTTACAGAGACCGAGCATCTCATTTTAAACTTTTTTGGGGGCTTTATCTGTATTTACAAGCCATGAATTCTCTCATGAAGAGAGAAAATAATTTAGTTTCAGTGCTTCTGATTTTGAGGAAAATAATTAAATATTTTTTAGAAAATATAAAAATTACAGCTTATTGGAGATGCCGGGGATTGAACCCGGGACCTCACACATGCGAAGCGCGCGCTCTACCACTGAGCTACATCCCCAAGCTATCAGGAATACCTCTGCTCAGCCTATTCATTCACTCCCAGATAGGGAGACGTCGCCCAGTTGATTAAAGCTGTTGGTAGTGCAGCTTTACCTCGCACCCCAAGGACGTTTGTTCCCCTCCCCCACGCATCTTGGAGCTGTCGGCTTCGGGGACTCCTCTATCTACTGGTGTAAGGGGAGAATTCGCGGGCACGCGCAGTGGAGGGAGACGCGGGCGGCCGAAGGTAACCGCTTCTGGATCTAGTAAACCTCTTCCTGGCTCTCCTGTCCAGGCTTCGGGATTTGTGGGGAGTGGGGGCAGGGTGAGGCTGAAAGGTGAGCCCTTGCTACTGGATCTTTTCTTCTAGGGTCTGCTTTTCATATATATTATTTCAGAACGGGGGCGGGCGGGTGAAAATGGAAGGAACCGCCCCCTTCCCCTTCCCCCCTCCCTCCTGGGACCCGGACCCAGGTCGGATGCGGAGAGAGGGGGCATCGCTTCCCGGGAGGTCTCAGTGGCCCCCGAGACTGAGGCTGCGTGTCCTGGATCCCAGATACCAAGCCCGCGGTTCTGCCGAACCTCATGCCCAAAAGGATGTCAACTGATTCTTGACCTAGCATAGCATCGACTCCGGAAGCCAGGAAGCCAGGACCTCTTCCAGCTTTTGAAATTCCCAGACATAATAAAATGAGGGTTCATGAAAACACAAATAGGGCAGCAAAAGGGTGAAAAGGTGAGACATAAACGAATTTTTAAAAATGTATTTAAATGCTTTTCTGTATTACCCCTCCCCCCACCATGGAAATGTATTGCTGTTTTAATACAGTTAATGAGCCCGGGAAAACCATTCCAATTCACTTGTCCCACTGTTACTCTGATAATTGCTCTAGCAGATAAATTTGAAGGCCCCTTGCAGATGGAGGCCCAGCTAGGTTACTCTCCTGGCTTCTCCTCTGAGGAGCCTAGGCACCTCATGCAGCGCCTGGCACATACTGAATGCTTAATAAATAACAACTGTCATTGGTATGGTTGGTCTCATTAACAACCCCATTCTGATACCCATCTTCTCCGGGCTCTTCCTCTGCAATCAATACCAACTAGTGCTCCCTAGCTTTCCCCCAAATCAACCCCAAGCAATATGCCTTCTCAAAGCTACCCTAAATCCCTTTACATTAAAGCTAGATTTGGACTCAGAGCACTAGATTAAACTATCTGGCTCTCCTTATTTGCTTGGGCAAGTCACTTAACTTCTCTCTAGACCTCAACTGTAAAATGAGAGGATTAGTCTAAAGGACTCCTAACTTTTTTTTTTAATCTCTAAATCTATATATCTTGTGATCTACAACAGATCCTAAAATAACCAAAACAAAAAACCTTTTGGGAAAGAAATTTGCACCGTTCTTTAAATATGAAAAAGTTGGCACTCTCTACTCTCCCTTTCTCCAATTGTGTTTGCCTTTCTTCTTAACTAGAAAAGTCCTTGAACTGGCCCAAAGTCTTAGGCTTGGTTAACACAGGAAGCTTTCAGAACATACTTCTACAGATTGAGGCCCAAAAATTCTTTTAGTACAAATGACTGAAAATCCTGTAGCATATCTCCATGACAAAATGAGGTTATTCTTTTAAACATAAACCTTGATTTTCAATATTATATGTTGATGAAAATATTTCAATGTATATATTCATACATTAGGTATATACTATTCGATTATTCTTCTTAACTTTCTGTGATAAAGGGAGCCCAAGACAACATAGATAAAATAAATGCACAGAAAATCTCCAACCTTATTTTGCCCAAACTTTCTCTCCCAATTAATATTGCAAGGCCATCCAGTGAGGAAATAGAGTAGAAGAAACAAATCTTTTGCTCCTAGCCTTTTACAGTCCCCCTTTACTCAAGGTTGACAGTACCATCCTGCTGCCCAAAGAACCATACTCTGATGTTCATCTCTGGGCTTACTAACTAACCTTTGTCAGGCAACACCAACCAGCTTCAGAGCATTCCTAAACACAATTTCCAAACCATCTTTCTCCTCAAAATAAAACAACCTTAAATCCCATTTCATTCAAGTCTCATTCCCAGAAACCTGATGGCTAATTAACACTATAAACTAATTCCTGTTGAGGTGTTAATGTGTTACCATACCTCTTAGGTATTATACAGAAAATTAACTTGGAGGGGTTAGAACTAAAGTTGTTGAGGTAGCCCTTGGGGCAATTCGTGGCATTCTAAGTGAGGTCAGGTTTCCCAGCAGTCTAATAACCCTTGGGCTTTGGGGAGCTTACCCTTCCTATATTCTTCCCTCACCCCACACCCCACAAATTTTTTATGCCCATCTCTTATTTCCAATGTCCCAATAGCCCAAAGATTCTCTATTCTGTCTCTAAGAACAGCTAACAAGGAGTAGAATACTGGTTTTCATTTATTTTCCTTTCACTTGTCTATGACCTGCTGGGGCAACTGACTACCTGGGCTTGTTTCCTCTTTTCTAAAATGAGGAGGTTGGACTGACCTCCAATTTCCTTCCCCCTCTAAACTCAATGACCCTAGGAAGTAAAAGTAGCCAGAAGGCAGGAAGCCAAAGAATAAAGTAGGAAAAGTGAAAAACCTGGGTGATCTATAAATGGGGAAATTTTCCAAAGTTGACTGTCTGCTTTGAATGATTTATATGCTAAATATAGTTATAAGATTTTGCTCTTAATGAGAACAAACCATATACTAATTTGAAGCTGTCTTCCCATTTTGAAGAGCTGTCATGTGAAAGAAGGATCAGATTTATTCCTTATTTTGGGTTGCTCTGCAGTACAAAATAATCAGGAGGAGTTGCAGGAAGGCATCTTCCATAGTAGAGCATCTTATCAATTACACAGTTCTAACAATGGATTGGATTGTGTAACATTTGACACTGTTAATCACCTTTTCTTCTTGGCACTCTTCCCTAGGTTTCCATGATACTGCTCTCTCCTGGTTCTTCTCCTTCCTGTATGGTCATTCCCTTTTCAGCCTTTACTATATCATATCTGTGTCCCTTCTAGTCCTAGAAGATATATTCTGGGTCTCTATCCTTGACTCTCTTTGCCTTTTTCTGCATTTTTCTCTCTGGATGATTTCTTCACCTCTGATTGGTTCAACTCTCATCTTTATGCAAGTGACTCCCCAATCTACATTCAGTTCTAGTCTCTCTTCTGAACCTCATTCTTACATCCTTAATTGTCTATGAGCCTCTGAAATTCACTTAAATATTCTATAAGCACATGGATTGACTTTTGCCATTTCTCCCTCACTTAGCACAGTTTCTAGCACATAGTCAATACTAAATAAGTGTTAGTTAAATAACTGACTGATCTCAAACTCAACATGTTCCAAATGTATCTCATTTCTTTTTTACCAAAACACTCCTTTCTTTCAAGATTTCCTTTTTCTATTGAGGTCAACAACATTGTTCCAGTCACTGAAATGTGGGGTCTTCTCAACTCTTCTCCCTAACCCCTCATATCCAAATAATTGCCAAGTCTGGATTTTGCCCACATGATGTATTCCATATCCTCTTCTTCCCCTTTCTTCATCACCTCTCATCTGAACTATTGCAATAGCCTCTTAATTGTTTAAAGCAGAAATTACTTTCTACATTTTTTTTGTATGTAGAGATAGCTAGGTAGTATGTTAAACAGAGCACCGGATTTGTAATCAAGAATAACTCCATGATAATATATGTATGACCCAGTGGAATTGCTTGGCAACTCCAGGAGGGGGGAGGAAAGAGGGGAGGAAGATAACAAGAATCATGTAACCATGGGAGAAAAAAAACTCCATTTGGGTAAATTATAACCTCTCAGCCTTAGTTCCCTCATCTGAAAAATGGGGGGGGGGGTAATAATAATACCTATCCACAGTGATGTTGTGAAGTTTAAATGAGATATGTAAAATATATAAATACTAAGTTTATATGCACAAATAGGTATATATGCATACATATGTGTGTATACATATGTAACTGACAGGCCTCAAACCCATCTGTGAGTTAGGGGAGTATCTATCCCAGACGTGTGAAGATGTGCTCCCACCAAAGAGTAAGATGAGAACAATTTATTCCAATGGTCATGAAGGTGGCTGAGGTCATCCACTGAACCCAAGGCATCAAGTCATCCTGATTTTGTCTTGCCATTAGACTTCAATGACTCTGGCAGAGAGAGTAAGGCCAATCACTTTGCTCAAGTCTATCTCATTTAAATTTGATTTATACTCATCAAAATATATTGCTCTAGTGATATATAGAGATAGAGACATATAGTGTATATATAAACCTTAAATTATTCTATAAATGTTAGCTGTTATTTAATTATATATATGCATATATATATATATAATTTCCCATCAACTGTCTCAACTAGGACATAATCTACTATACTTGAGGCCAGATACCACTTCATTTAAAAAAAAAATTTGTATTGCCAAGCCTGAGCACAGTGATTGGCACATAGTAGGCATTTAGTCAATTCTCATCAAATATATGAACACAGAGGAGGAAACTGAAGCCCAATTTAAGAACTTGGCAAAGGTCACACACATAGTAATTAGTAGAGAAGGGTTGCTTTCCATAGAAAGTAATTTTTGATGGGAGAACATCAACTCTTGGTTTCCAGAAAAGGCTTCCTGTAAGAGGCAATTCTTCAATTAAGCTTTTAAGGAAGTTTGGATAAAAGTGATAACATTCCACTGCTAAGGAGAGATTGCTCAGGGGATGCAGCCTACATAAAGGCATGGAAGGTAGACAGACCTGTTTGACTTGAATAAAATACATGAGAGGAACAAGATGACATCTTTATAGAAAGACAGGTTCCAGTCAGATTATGAAGGGTTTTAATTACTAAACAGAAGCTAGAGAGGAGAGAGCCACCAGAGTTTCCTGAGTGGTATAGGCAGACCTGAGTTTTAGGGATTATCCATTTTGCAGCTCTATGGAGTGTGGTGTGGAGTGGTGAGCAAGACAAGGCAGGAAGAACAAAGATTTAGACTCAGGTTCTAGAATTCTTGATCTATTCTGTGATATCATCCTGTTTTGCAAATTAGTAGAACTCCAACAGTATGGAAAGGATTTAATCAGAGAAGGCAAGAAAGCCTTATTCCTTGGGCAAAAGTTGATATACTAGATGGCATTAGGTAACTTCCAAGTGTAAGATTCAGTAGCTCTATGGAGAAATCTAATTATTATCATTTACACTCTCCCAATTCAAATTTCAATGTAAAAAAATCACAAATTGCTTCATTCCAGGCAGGATTATTTTAAATCAGTCATTGTTGGAAATAACTTGAATGGCTATAGCTCATACAACTTAGTTTCATTCCATTTAATTCTTACTGCTGAGAGCCTACATATACAAAAACATACCAGTTCTTTTTATGGTGGAAAAGAATTGGAAAATGAGATGTCCATCATTTGGGGGGGGGGGGAGGCTGGACAAGTTAAGGTATATGAATGTGATCCAATACTCTTGTGCTATAAAAAATGATGAAGGGGTAGGTACAGAAAAACCTGAGAATTGTATTAAACTACTGAAAAGTGAAAGAGGAGCAGAAACAGAAGACTAGAAGAAACTATACAGTAAAAGTAATATCGTAAAGATAATCAACCTTGAGAGATCTAGTAACTCTGATGAACAAGATGACTGATCACAATTCTGAAGAATTCATAATAAAAAATGCTATCTACCCCCAGAAAGAGAACTGATGGATTCAGTATAAAAATTGAAGCATTTTTCTTCCTTTCCTTTCCTTCCTTCCTTCCTTCCTTCCTTCCTTCCTTCCTTCCTTCCTTCCTTCCTTCCTTCCTTCCTTCTTTC
>NW_025349768.1:0-5129 GCF_016433145.1 Gracilinanus agilis
GAAAGGAATGCATTATAGACATGTGGGATAGCTAGAGATAGAGTGTTTCATGTGAGCAACTGAAAATTGAAAAAGTTGGCTGGATCACAAAGTGTAGAACAGAGATCAAGGTCCAATGAGGCTGGAAAGGCAGGTTTGGAAGCCAACTTGCAAAGGACTTTAAAAGCTAAACAGAAGAGTTTATAGTTTATCTTAGAAGCAACTCCCTTGGAGTTGAGTAAGGGAGGGATATAGTCAGAACTGCACTTAAAGAAAATCCTCTTGGGAGCCTTGTGCAGGATGGACTGGACAAGGCAAGGACACCAGTGATGAATGAGGTTATTGAGATAATCTAGGCAGGAGGTGAAAAGAACCTGAATTCAAGTGGGAGCTGTGTGAGTGGAGTAGAGATCTGATGAGGGTGCTGTTATAGAAGTAGAAACAAAAAGATTTGGAAATTAATTGGATAAGTTGGGCAAAGGGTCCCAGAGAATGATTAAGGTTACACGCCTGGAAGGCTAGTAGGAACAGGGTGTTTTAACCAAAATAGCAAAGGTTAGAAGAGAGGAGAGTTGGAAAGATAATGAGCTTATTCTAGGACATGTGGAGTTTGAAGTGTCCCTGTGATGTCTGATTAGAAATATTTACTAGATATGAACAGGCAGTTCTTAGAGGAAGAAATTAAAACTATCCAACTCATATGAAAAATGCTCCAAATTACTATTGATTAGGGAAATGAATGTTAAAACAATTCTGACGTACTACCTCACACCTATCAGATTAGTTAACATGACCAAAAAGAAAAATGATAGATGTTGGAGGGGATATAGGAAAATTGGGACACTCTTGGTGGAACTATGAACTGATACAACCATTCTAGAGAGCAATATGGAACCACGCTCAAAAGGCCATAAAACTATGCATAACCTTGACCCAACAATACCACTACTGGGTCTATATCCCAAAGACACCAGAGATAATGGAAAAGGACCTACCTATATCAAAATATTTTAGTAGCTCTTTTTATAGTGGCAAAGAATTGGAAACTGAGGGTTATCCATTACTTGGGGAATAGATGAACAAGTTGTGGTATATGGTTGTAATGGAATAATATTACACCACAAGAAAGGACAAAACAGGGTAAGTTCAGAAAAACCTGGAAAGACTTATAAACTGATGCAAAAGTGAAGTGAGCAGAATCAGGAGAACATTGTATACAGTAACAGCAATGTTGTATGATGATCAACTGTGAAGGACTAAATCATGATCAGCAAGGCAAGGTTTTTTTTTAGCATTCAATTACACACGTGTACATATAGCCTTGCTTTTAGAGAGTGAGCCTATAGTGTTTATGGCAAATAGATTGAAAGACACATAAAGAGATCTAGAACTACATATCTCTGAGTCATCTGTATAGAGATTGTAGATAAACCCTTGGGAGCTGAAGCAGGGTGTCTGTGAGCGTGGATGTATGCCATAGGAGACTGGCCAATGAGCCCAAATGCCCAGCTGATGAACTGGGATACTGGATGTACAAACATTCCATTACTGGTTCTGGTCTATTAGGCACATGGTGAGAAGAAGCAGCTTTGATTGATGGTGGGGAACCAGAGACGCATTCCAAAGATCTGTGCCTAGATCTGGCTTCTTCCTCTCTGCATGTCCAGGTGAGAAGGCAAGAACCGAGCTGCTGGGGGTCAAGAGAGGTCCCAAGCCTAATCTCCCCATTGGAGCCACCATGATGTGTAGGGTTTTAAAACCCTTTGGACACCGACTCAAATTGTTCTCTAGAAGGTTGGATCATTCACAACTCCACCAACAATGCATTAGCGTCCCTGTTTTTCCCCAGCCCCTCCAGCATTGCTCATTTTCCTTTTCTATCATGCTGGCTAATCAGACAGCTGTGAGATAGTTCCTCAGAGTTATTTTAATTTGCATCTCTGCATTTTTTCATGTGACTGCATGAAGCTCTGATTTCTTCTGAAAACTGCCAGTTCATATCTGATGGGCATTTATCAGCAGGGGAATAGAGGATAGCTTTTAAAGTGAATTTAAAGAGAGCACAACACAGATGTGGAGTGGTTTCCCAGGAATAATCATTATTCCCAAATGAGTGAGATAAAATTTCAGGGAAGTGGAAATCACTATGGACTGATGCAATCTTTGAAGGCTTCCTGGTGGAGACGAAGTAAAGCTAGAAGAAGCCTGGTGGGATGGGATGGTAAGAGTCCCTAAATGTGGGGAGAGAATGTAGCCTTGTTAAAGTGTAGCCATTCCCTCAATGTGCATATTCACAAATGAAACAGTCAACAGTTCAGGTCAGAGATCACAGAATTTGAACCATTTCCCTCTTGACTTGGCTGGTTAACATGACTGTTGAATTTTAACACAAAATGTCTTTTGGATGTAGTGAGGAGAACAAAGTCCCTTTGGCGAACCTGCTTCAGAGCATGTGGAGTGTCAGCGACTTTGGGATGAATGGAAAATAAATGGGCTCTTAGGACACCAACTTCTTGGCAAAGAGCTTTCCTTTCCCTAATGTGGCCAGCCTGGAATGGGGGGAGGCAGGGAATTGGGGACATGCACAGGGAGGAATTGAATATGAGAATGGTGGGATGTTTGGGCAGCCTGAAGCAGCTCAACCACGAGAGATAAAACTAAGCACAGTGCTTGGCACAGAAGAGGAACCTAATAAATGCCTGTTGACTTGTTGACCCAGTGAAGAAGGCAGGCAGGCTAGATTCCTTTGTCAAGTCACTAGCCAAGTGACAGATGCTTCTCTGTCCTCTACTTTGGCCTGGCACCCCTTAAATAGCTCCAGGCCCCCAGGTGCTGTGGGCAGGCTGACATCTGCTCTCTGTGTCAATAATATACACCTTCTTACTCCTGCCCCGTGTTTTAGTTGTTGCTCAGTCATGTCCAACTCTTCATGACTCCATTTGGGGTTTGCTATTTCCTTCTCTAGCTCATTTTATAGATGAGGAAACTGAGGCAGACAGGGTTAAGCGACTTGCTCAGGATCATACAGCTACTCTGTGTCTGAGGCTCGATTTGAATTCAGGTTTTCCTGACTCCTGACCTGGTTCTCTCCCCACTTAGTTGCCTATGTAATAAATCAGCAATCCGAGCTGTGTGACCCTAGGCAAGTCACTCAATCTCAACTGCCTTGCTTTACCAGTCTTCTGGTTCTGCATTGGAACCAATGTTTAGTATCAAAGATGGAAGGTGAGGATTTTAATTTTTTTATTTAAATATTTTATTTTTTTAGAAAAATTTTCCATGGTTACATGATTCCTGTTTTTACTTTCCCCTTCATCCTCCTTTCAACCCCCCCTCCCCCAATATCCAACACAAATTTCCACTGGTTTTAACCTGTGTGATCAGTCAAGACTATTTACATATTATCGATAGTGGCATTGGTGTAGTCCTTTAGTGTCTACATCCTCAACTATGTCCTCATCAACCCATGCGCTCAGGCGGTTGTTTTACTTCTGTGTTTCCACTCCTGTAGTTCTTCCTCTGAATGTGGGTAGCATCTTTTCCATAAATCCCTCAGAATTGTCCTGGGTCATTGCATTGCTGGCAGTACAGAAGTCCATTACATTCGATTTTATCACAGTGTATCCGTCTCTGTGTACAATGTTCTTCTGGTTCTGCTCATTTCACTCCGCATCAGTTCATGGAGGTCTTTCCAGTTCACATGGAATTCCTCCAGTTTATTACTCCTTTGAGCACAATAGTATTCCATCACCAGCATATACCACAATTTGTTCAGCCATTCCCCAATTGAAGGGCATAAAAGGTTTTAATTTTTTTAAAAAAGTAATAAATCAGCAGCATTCTCCACCAAACCTCAAGATTCTGGAAGGAAAGAGGCTAGCTAGGTCGCGGCTTAAGGAACTTCAGAACAGCTTAGCATCCAAGTCTTACTGTGAGCCATCTTTCTTACCCGACTACAGCTTTCCCTTGTCTCAGCCACAAATGTTCCCTTTAAAAATTGATCGTCTGATGAGACTCAATAAAGGAAGAGTCTTATCGCCCTCTCCGGCTCCTTCAGTCCAAGCCTCTTTCTGCTTCTTCATCAAAGGTTTGCTAGATGATGGAGTGAATGAATCTCTGTCCTTTCCATCCAGTTTCAGCAATTCTCAGAGTGAAGGAAATATAAGAAGGAGACAGCCACAGCCCCTATCCAGAAGAATTGGCAGGAGCTGGGAAGATGCATGTATGTTTGTGAACTGGAAGAGATTGTGGTGGACGGAGTGGGTTCCGAGTCACACGGATGCTCTGGGGCTTGTTCATCTAATCAGGGGTTCCCAAACTTTTTTGGCCTCCCGCCCCCTTTCCAGAAAAAATATTATTTAGCCTCCTGGAAATTAATTTAAAAAAAATTTTTGATAGCAATTAATAGGAAAGATCAATGCACCTGTGGCCATCACTGCTATCCTAGATCACTGCAGCACCCACCAGGGGGCGGTGGTGCCCACTTTGGGAATCACGGATCTAACTACAGGACTTATTGATATAAAACTGATCGAGCAGGAAGAGGGAAGTTGAGGATACGGGTACTCAGGAGGACTGCCCAGAACAGGACCACTGAGATTAGGGTGTGGGGGGGCAGGTCTTACAGCCAGGAGAACAAAGGCAGCTGGAGCCCTTTACCAAAAAAGCCCAGCGACTCCAGAGAGCATCAAGCCTCAGTAGTTTGGATGAGGACAGACACAAAGTTGGCCCAATGCCTTTGGGGTCAAGGACAATATTTAATGGGCTCCCCAGGCATTCTGGATATCATCGTCTCCGAGTTTCTCCTCTTTTCTCTCGGGAAGGAAGCCAGTCTGACTAGACAGCATCAAAGTCAGAACTGGTTAAATAACCAGAAAACGTCCTCCTTGCCAAGGGCAGCATTGGGAGAAGAGCGGACCATGACCCTGAGGGAGTCCTCAGTAAGCAGCAGTGTCAGGCAGGATGCTGAGTCACTGAGCAGTAAGGGTTTTTCTCTAAGTCCCTTCCCCCTGGCTCTTCGGAAATGGGGAGGCCTGCCACCCCCTTAAAGGGCTTTTATTTTTTTTTAACCCTTAACTTCTGTGTATTGGCTTATAGGTGGAATAGTGTAAGGGTGGGCCATGGGGGTCAAGTGACTTGCCCAGGGTCAC
>NW_025349769.1:0-8746 GCF_016433145.1 Gracilinanus agilis
CTATGTTAAGCTTTTCTTCCTTTTCTAAAGGTTAACGTCCCCTTTTCCAGGTGACCAGGTATTTAACTATTGACATAAATTCGTTTCTTTACTTTATGTTAGTTATATATATTAATTGATTTTATATATAATGCATATATATTTCCATATACATATATATAAGAAAACAAGTGTAACTCATGATGATGATGATGATTTGCAGAAGCCTCTCTTTGGTGGAAGCAAGGGGACTCACTGCAAAGACATGGATATGAGAGATAGTGCCTGGAGGAGGAACAAAAATAAAATCATTTTGGCCATCCCATTTAGTTTGGGAAGGTGAATAGGGTACTTTGAAGCTGAAAGATATGTGGGGACTTTATAAATCAGATGAAGGAATTTATGTTTTATTCTAGAGGCAATAACAATAAAGAACCCCTGAAGTTCATTGAGTAGGGTAGATCTGGGTTTACTGAGGAAGAAAGAGTAGAATAGAACAAAAGAAAATCATTTTTGTAACTGTGGGGAGGATAAATTGGAGAGGGGAGAGAACTAAACAGGGAGCCCAAATAGGAAGCTGTTGTAATAGTCCAGGTGAGAAATGATGAGGGCCTAATTAAGATGGTTGTGAATAAAGAAAAAGACTTTAATAGGAGAGGTTTTGTGGAGGTAACTGTGATGAGATCTAGCAAATAATTGACTATGTGGGATGAAAGGGTATGAGGAGTTGAAGATAACTGAGGTTATAAACCTGGAAGAATTATGATATCCCAGTTTGAAACAGGGAAGTTTGGTAGAAAGGAGGGTTTTTGGGAAAAGATAGTAAGTTCATTAGTTCTCATTTACATAAGATTCTCCTCATTGGGAGAGAAAAAATGACTCAGTGCTCTGTGTCTGAATGAGGGATAAAAGAAATACTAGACATAAAAAGATAATCAGAAATGGTAAACAGTAAGGAAACTCATGAGTTCAAGCAAACAGAAAACAGAAATCAAAGAAGTCATTCAGATTAGAATACACCAGGAAATACATAGCCTGAAGGAGTTTTCCCACTGAGCCTGGGCTATCTCAGTTCATCCAGAAAATTCTGAATCTGGAGGAGGGGCATGTGATTTTCGAACTACAAGCATTGTATCTGAAAGCAGGAGTAAAGAACAATGGCTCTCCTTTCCAAATTTTTCATAACAACTCATCACATAGGCAGGCAGTGTCTAGTCATCACTCTCTTTGCAAAGATAATGTTCTCCATGTCTAAAACTAATCCTCCCTGTAGCCACCTCAAAGAATCCCAGCACTTCTTTTAAAAGATAGCTTCAGCACCACATACATCAAATAGGAAATTTAAGGACTCCCATTCCCATGTCTTTACTGATTTTCCCAATTGCTAGTGTTCCCCCCCCATACAAAAATTACCTCATATTTAGCTTGTGAAGTAACCTTTCTTAGAAATCTTTCCAGTGGCTCTTGTTGCTCTTGGCTTCTAGGGATAACTCTATGAGTCTACAGTATTAATTAATACTACATTTTAAGAGATCTCACTGGTGTCATTTTATGAACAATTAGCCAGTAGCCACATTTAGCTCTTTACCATAGACATTTACTAAGATAACAAAATTAAGAGAGTAGCTATAAAACATTCCCTTTATAAACCTGGGATATATTCATGCATAAATACAAATACCATCTACCATCCAGGAGAAAAATGAGAATAAATTTAAAGTACAATGGTAATGAAGTACACACATAGTATATATGTATAGCAAAGACATTCTCACAACTTGTGGTACTACACAGTTTAGATGTCCTTTCTAAATAGAGTTTCTATATATCTCCCCTTGGATGTAGCAGGGAAGGTTGCTCAGTTGAATGAATTCCCGTAGTCCATCTCTTTCCATGTATCGCTATGTGCTTTCAGGAGTCATGTTCTTCAAAACTTCCTCCTTCAAAAGACTGCTTTCCTTTATCCATGCCAGCCTGCAGTGTATCACTGCTACTTCATTTCTGCCTCAAGCCCTTTTAAATTAACAACTTTTTAAACTTCTAGATAGAATATTTCCCCTGGTAGATAACACCATTGGAAATGAGAGAAGAAAAGAGAGAAATCTTTTTCTTCCTCTTTAGAGATGATATAGGGGATCACTTCCATACTAAATATCTCTGCTTACTCAGCTGGGTTCTCTTATCTGCTGCCAGGGGTTCTAGTCTTCAAAGCTGCTTCCTCCCTTGAGTGATTGCTTTTCTGCATCCATATCCGTCTGGGGCAAGCATCTCTGCTTTGTCACCTCTTTCTCTTTTTTTTCCTCTCAAGTTTGCATTTTATTGGGGGACATAACATATAGAAATAAAGGAAAATAGAGGTTAAATATGAAATAATTTAGAAAGTGAGCACTGAGGAGATATGGGAAAAATCTTTGTGGGAGAAGGTCAAGAAAGGATTAATTAATTAATTTTTAAACTCTTACCTTCTGTCTTTGAATCAATACTAAGCATTTGTTCCAAGACAAAAAAGACTAGGCAATTGAGAGTAAATGACTTGCCTAGGTTCACAGAGCTAGGATGGATCTGAGGTCAGATTTGAACCCAGGACTTCCTGTGTCCAGGCCTGGCTCTCCTGAGCCACCTAGCTGCCCCTAAGAAAGATTCAGTTTAGAAGGTAGTTCCGAAGTTGAAGTATCAAAGGAAGAAATCTCTCAGAGACAAGAAGATGGGGAAAGAGAGAATTATAGGCATGGAGAATATGTAGTATAGAAACAGATTATGGAATGTCATTTTTGACAAATAGTAAAAGCCCATTTTGGTAGGGGAAAAATGTATAATGAGATTGGATATAAAGAGTAGGATCAGGTTGTTAAGGGTTTTAAAAGCTAAGGTGACTCAGTGGATCGAGAGACAGGAAGTCCTGGTTTCAACTTTGGCCTTAGTTGCTTCCTAGCTATATGATTCTGGGAAAGTCACTTGACTCCCATTGCCTAGTCCTTATCATTCTTCTGCCTTGGAACTAATACACAGAATTAATTCTAAGATGGAAGATAAGGGTTTGGAAAATAAAAACAATTACAAAAAGCTAAAAGAAATTTATATTTTATCCTTGAGACAATAGAAAGTCAGTGAAATAGGAACATGGAATAGCCATATCTGTGCTTAAAGAAAATCATTTTTGGCAGTTCTCTAGAGGACTGATTGAATTTGGGGAGAGATTTAGGTAGAGAGCACAAGTAGGGGAACACTGCAATTTCCTAAGAAGTTACAAAGGCTCTGAACTAAGGCAGTAGCTATATGAACAAAGAGAAGGGGAAAATTACAACCTATGCTGTGGTGATGGAATTAAGTTTTATCAACTATTTAGATATATAGTGGGAAGAAGGAAGAAGAGTCTAGGTAAATGATCAGGTTGCAAACCTAGAAGACTAAAAAAATGGTATCCTCAATAGAAAGGCAGATGTTTGGAAGATGAATGGATTTGGAGGGAAAAGATGAATTCTATTTGGACATGTTAAGTGAGAGATCTCAATAGAACATCCAAAAGGCATTTGTGATATGAGATTACAGGTTAGGAGTGAGATAGACCTATAGATATAGATATAGATATAGATATACCTAGATAGATAGATAGATCTGGGAGAAATCTGAGTAGAGATGGTAACTAAATCCATGGGCAATGCTGTATGAAGGAAGGACACTTCTCAATCTACACAAGAGACACTAAACAAAATATATGATGATGGGTCTTTCTTTTTCTTTATTCACTAATTTCAGTCACTTGAGAACACATCACTCTCACTCTAGAGTTGAGCTAGTTGGGGAGGGAGGTTCAGGAGAGATTTGGAAAGAATGACAGAACACCTAGCAAAATCCTTCACAATCAATTAAAAGTGGGAAGAAAGAGGGCAGCTAGGTAGCTCAGTGGATTGAGAGCCAGGCTTAGGGGTGGAAGGTCCTAGGTTCAAATCTGGCCTCAGACACTTCCTAGCTGTGTGACTCTGGGCAAGTTACTTCACCTCAATTGCCTAGTCCAGTGATGGGCAAACTTTTTAAAGAGGGGACCAAAGGAAAGGAAATGCTCATCTGTCAGTCTGTTTCTAAGGCAACTCTTTCGAAGTTTCATTGTATCATATCCTACTCATTAGGAATAATGTCACACAGCCAAATAGAACATTACAGGATGCCACTGTAATAAGGGAATAAATCTAGTAGGTAATAAACTAGTTGTAGTAGGGAATTATAGGCAAGGCAACATTGTAATAGGGGACAAGGCACTGTGGATAGGGGTTTGTGGGTCCCTAAGGCAGTAAAGTGGATAAGGAGGGTACTACAGTGGAGCAAAGGAAGAGGATGAGGTAATTTAGGGCAGCTGCAACAGGGAGACACAGACTGGGTACACAGGTTGAGACAGAGACACTGAAGGGAAACAGACTGAGACTTCGGGTAGCTGAAGGGCACTTCTACAGACAAAGGTTAGGGCTAGCCAGGAATGGCTTGAAACTGACTAGAGGGCTTTCTAGTCAGTTTCTCAGGTTTATGAAGGAAAAGTCCAGAGGGAATATAGGGATTACACTTCCTCTCAAAATGTATGCCTCCAAATCCCTCAGGACCCAGAGAGAATATTGTTCCTTTCTCCTCTTCTCCCTCTCTTATCAATCAACTAATGAATTAGCCAAAGGTTTGATTAAGTGACAAACAGGGTTTATTGAGTTTCAGGGTTGATTGTAAAGAACAGAGGGATACAAGGTAACTCTAACAGCTGCCAAGGGAAAGCTTCAGGTGGGGGAGGGACATAGGAATGTGAGACTGAGAAAGGACCTGCCTAATTCAGCCCTGAGAGGTTTTGTTGCCTAAAAGGGGTAGGAAAGTTGGATACAATGATTCAAGAGATAATTTGTATCAAGGGAAGCCCTAGTTGACTACAGGAAACTAAATCTACAAAGTTTGAAAGCTACCACCCAGATCCACCCTCCTTTCAAAAACCCACAGAAATTTAAGAAGGGAAAATGATGATTGGGATAGGGAAGGTCAGGGAAATCCAAAGGAAATAGCTAAGCTAACAAATCTTAAGAGAAAAGCTGCAGAATAAAGGCCAGGTTTTCAGTCCAAAGACAGAGCTCAGTTGACTCTCCTACTCTCAACCAGTCTCTAGGATCAACTGCCACTAGTCAGGATTCTAAACCCTTTTCAACTGTCAGAAATTCTGCAGTAAGGCTTTGCAAGGTTAATATGCACCCTTTTGCACTACACCACATCTGTAGTTTGCCCATCACTGGCCTAGCCCTTACCACTCTTTTGCCTTGGAACCAATACATAGTATCAATTCCAAGATGGAAGGTAAGGGTTTTAGAAAAAAAGAAAGGGAAGAATGAGCTCATATATCTTTTCTTTAAGTCAAAATATTCTTCTCTATATCTTTAAATCCTTTTCATTTTTCAATGTCTAATTCAAGTTCTTCTTTATAAATGAAGCATTCCCTTATGGCTTCATGATACACTGATCTCTAACCTTCCTGATCTCCCCTTGCACATATTATCTTTACTGTACAATTTTAGCAAGTAAAAGTATTCTTGTCTTGGTCTCTAATTGTTTCCTTTACCCCCATAATCAGATGATAAGTCCCTCAATAGAATGAATATGCTCAAAGGTAGGCACATAGTAGGCTTTCAAATAAATAGTCATTGGTAATTAGATCATATAAATTTGAGCATTGTGTTATCAGAGAAATTAAAATCCTCCATTTTTGATTCCCTTGTTCATGGCTCGTTTCCTTCTATGTGAGGAAAAAAGGGATGAGTGTCAGTTTCAGCATTGCTCTCTGTTGTGTTATTTTCATTATTTTATATTCTATTCATGCTACTATTCACATCCATTTGTTCTAAGCTTTTTTATCGGTCAATCTTATGTGAACATTGTGAACCACCTTGTAACTCAGGGTACCAGAGATGAATACATCTCAACAGATAAAAGGAAGGCTAAGTGATAGGTTAAGTCCCTATATGGGATTAAATCCATTTGTTGGATGCTAAATTTTATACTGAAATTACAAGAGAAACTCCTACTTGTGTAGATTTTCTTCCTTGCTAGGAAAAAACACCACATTTTAACTTTTAGCTTGCATATTAAGAGTTAACAATTTTCTTTGCATACAAAAGTTGTGTGTAACCTTGTATCTTTTGTGATAAAATTTTAAAATTATTATTTATTTTTAACATTGTTTTCTTTTTAAATTTTGAGTTCCAGATTATCTCTTACCCTCCTGTCTTCTCTCCCACCCACAGAGAAGGCAAACAATATATCAATTATATATGTGAAATTATGCAAAACATACTCCCATGCTAACCATATCACAAAATAAAGCCAAAAAAATACAGAAAATTATACTTTAATTTGCACTCAGAGTTCATCAGCTCTCTCTCTAGAGGTGGATATCATTTTTTCATTACAAGTTCTTCTGAAGTGTTTTTGGATCATTGTATTGATCAGAGTAGCTAAGTCTTATCTTTACAATATTGCTGTTACTATATACAATGATCTCCTGGTTCTCACTTAACTTCACATGAGTTTGCCATGTATTTATGAAACTACGCCTCCACCCCCTTAATGTCATCAGTTGGGAAATAGCTGAACAAACTATAGTATATGACAGTGATGGAATACTACTGTGCTGTAAGAGATGATGAGGTGATTTCAGAAAGAACTGGAAAGATCTACATGAATTGATATAGAATGAAATAGGCAGAACCAGGAGAATATTATACACAGTAAGAGCAATATTGTGGAATAATAGACTGTGACTGTGACAGACTTAGTTACATTCAGCAATGAAAATCCAGGGCAAATCTTTAAAAATTTTTTAAATTTAAAATTTTTATAAATTTAAGTTTATTTATTTAGAATATTTTCCCATGGTTACATGATACATGATTTTTTCCACCCCTTTGTCTCCCCCCCTCCTGAAGCTGACAAGAAATTCCACTGGGTTTTATATGTATCATTGTTCAAAACCTATTTCCATATTATTTTTATTTGCAATAGACTGATCTTTCAACACCGAAACCACAATCATATCTCCATCAAACCATGTGATCAATCATATGCTTTTCTTTTGCATTTCTGCTCTCACAGTTCTTTCTCTAGATGTGGATAGTGTTCTTTTTCATAAATCCTTCTAGATTATCCTGGATCATTGCATTGCTGCTGGTAGAAAAATCTCTTACATCAGATTGTGCCATAATGTATCAGTCTCTGTGTACAATGTTCTTCTGGTTCTGCTCCTTTCGCTTTACATTGATTCCTGGAGATCTTTCCAGTTCACATAGAAATCCAACAGTTTATTATCCCTTCCAGCACAATAATATTCCATCACTATCAGATACCTCAATTTGTTCAGCCATTTAGTCCCCCTCCTCATTTTCCAATTTTTCTTTGCCACCACAAAGAACGGAGCTATAAATATTTTTGTACAAGTATTTTTCCTTATTATCTCTTTGGGGTACAAACCCAGCAGTGGTATGACTGGATCAATGGGTAGTCAATCTCTTAAAGCCCTTTGGTCATAATTCCAAATTGCCCTCCAGAATGGTTAGATTAATTCACAACTCCACCAGCAGAGTATTTAGTGTCCCAATTTTGCCACATCCCCTCCAAGATTTATCACTTTCCTTTGCTACCATATTGGCCAGTCTGCTAGGTGTGAGGTGGTACCTCAGAGTTGTTTTCATTTGCATTTCTCTAATCAAGAGAGATTTAGAATGCTTTTTCATGTAATTATTGATAGTTTTGATTTCTTCATGTGAAAACTGCCTATTCATGTCCCTTGACCATTTGTTAATTGTGGAATGGCTTGATTTTTTTGTAAATTTGACTTAGTTCTTTATATATCTGGGAATAAGACAAGGGAAGAAGGAGGTAATTAGAGGGAGGGGGTAGTGGGGGTGGTGATAGTACCAGATGGTTTTGATGACCACTGCTTTATAGTACAGTTTAAAATCTGGTACTGCTAAGCCACCTTCCTTCATGGTTTTTTCCCCCATTATTTCCCTTGATATATTTTATCTTTTGTTCTTCCAAATGAACTTTGTTATAATTTTTTCTAATTCTATAAAAAATTTCTTGGTAGTTTGATAGCTATGGCACTGAATAAGTAAACAAATTTGGGTAGGATTATCATTTTTATTATGTTAGCTTGTCCTATCCATGAGCAATTCATGTTTTTCCATTTATTTAGATCTAGTTTTAATTGTGTGAAAAGTGTTTTGTAGTTGTGTTCATATAATTCTTGTGTTTGTCTTGGCAGATAGATTCCTAAATATTTTATATTGTCTAGAGTGATTTTAAATGAAGTTTCTCTTTTTAATTCTTGCTGCTAAGTTGTGTTGGAAATATATAGAAATGTTGATGATTTATATGGGTTTATTTTGTACCCTGCAATTTTGCTAAAGTTGTTAATTATTTCCACCAGCACAGAGACAGCCTGGTCTTTTTGCAGATCTTGGCCTGATGGGTAGGGGAGGGTTTCCTGCCTCATGATTCTCCCAAGTTTCTCCCTGCCAGCTATTTTCAGAGCCATGGGCTATGTGTGGTGTGTCAGAGGCAAACTTTGAAGCTGTTGTCTCTTCCTGAGGGCTTGCACAGTACCTGGTCTTATTGAGGGTCTCAGCATGCTGGGTGGGGGAGGGTGCCTCTCCCTTTTCTCATGAAAATAGATAGACTGTGCCTACCTTTCAAGTTGTTTTCAGCAGGAGAGTCTCATAACTTCTTGTTGGGTTTGGATTTCTTTTTT
>NW_025349770.1:0-8027 GCF_016433145.1 Gracilinanus agilis
GAAGAAGGAAGGGAGGAAGGAAGAAAAGAAGGAAGGAAGAAAGAAAGGAAAGAAAGGAAAAAAGGAAGAAAGGAAAAAAAGAAAGGAAGGAAGGAAGAATTTGAGCAATATTCTAGAATCAGAGGGTAAACTAGAATTTAAAAGAATCCACTTATGTCCTGAAAAATCTCCCAAAATGAAACACTGAGGAATATTATAGCCAAATTCCAGAACTCTTAGGTCCAGGAGAAAACATTGCAAGGAACAAGAAAAAATGATTCAAATATCATGGAGTCAGTCAGTATAACACAAGATTTAACTGTTTCTACATGAAAAGATTAGAGGTTTGGGACTATGATATTCTAGAAGGCAAAGGAGCTAATATGACAACTAATGATAACCAATCCAACATAACAAAATACAATCCTTCAGGGGAAAATGAATATTTTATTTAATGAAATACAGGGCATTCAATTATTCCTCATGAAAAATCCAAAACTAAAAATTTTGACTTTCAAATATAAGACTCAAGAGAAGGATAAACATGTAAATAGGAGAGAGAATAATAAAGGAATAAATAAGGTAAAAATATTTACATTGCTATCTGAGAAAAGGATACTTGTAACTCCCAAGAATTTTATCATTAGGTTAGTTAGGAAGAGAATACACAGAAGGCAGGAATATGAGTTGACTATGACAGAATAATTAAAAAAAATTAAATGAAAGGATTAGAAAGAGTAATACATGAGGAGAAAGAGAAAGGGAGAGGAAGATTGGGAAAACATTATCTCACATTAAAGAAGTGCAAAAGGAAGAACTTTTACATATAATTATTTAAGACTTTAGAGAATGTATTCATTTAAGAGCTATTGGAGACAGTAGTGGGAGAGAGAAGAGGGCACTTTTATTAACTGCCAATAATGTTCCAGTCACTATGCTAAGTATTTTACAAATATCATATTTTTCTCTATCTTGGGATATGATCATATTTCATTATCATTTATCCTTAAAATTGAGGCAGGCAGAAGTTAAATGATTTGTCCACAGTCACACAGCTGGTCTGAGGAGGGATTTGAATTCAAAGGTTCTCATTGCCAGGTCTAGCACATTTCCCACTTGTTCCACCTAGCTGCCTCCATAAGTGTCAACAAAGACGGCTGGAAAACCCTCAGAACCACAGACAACTATCTGTAACCCTTAGGTGAAAATATTACTTTAATGAATGTTCATCTCCCAGATTTCAATTTCAGAAATCAAGGCATTATGTACTAGAGATAAACATATATTTTTGCCCATGTCTGAGGCTGAGTTGTCAATTCATTTGCACTGTTTGGCCATCTGGTATAAACTGTATTGCCTGATCAATCAATCAGTCAATCAATATGCACATCCCACCCCCATTTTCTCCACTTCATATATACATAATTTGAAATTTGTGATATTTATTTCTTGACATTAAACACAGTCATTAGTAAAGATAAATCATTTGAATCAATGGCTAATTCTCAATTACAAAGAGTTATATATATTCTGTTCTTCAACTCTTTTCCTTTCCCTTCAAGTAATCATTAATGCCTCTCTAAGGGCATGGAGAGATGGGAGAAAAGGTAAAATTCACATTAACCAATTTATAACTTGAGAACTGATTAACTAAATTTCAATTTGGAGAATAATGCATATGTCACATATTGATGAAACCTCAGACTTGAATAATAAAGTTAATGAAAGAAGGGTTCATAGGCAGTTAGAGCTGGAAAGCTCTTAGGAGTAATCTTCTCCTTCACCACCATTTTATAGGTAAGGATACTGAGGCCCAGAGCTATTAAGTGACTTGTCTACAGTTCCAGAGCTAGTAAATAATAAAGGGATTTCAACATATCCCTTTTGACCTCAAATATAAAATTTTTGCTGTCACAGTAAGGAAATTAACAGATATCCTAAACTGTATTTTATATACTATTCTCATCTCCTACTGCACTGTCTTTTATTTTTAACTAAAGAAACTAAGAAGTATCAAACTTGACAGATTTGAATTTTGTGAACTTTTAAAAAATTTACTTTGCCTAGAGCACAGGTAATTAAAATAAAAATAATTTGTGATATCTGAAACAATTAAAATGGGTATAATTTTTTTCTTAATTAGGTTACTTAACTAGCTCCATGGCAGTTCATCATTTGCAGCCCAGAGCAAATACTCTGATTACAAGTGATGATGATATTCTGATATGTATAAGTCTTCACACTAAATCTATCTTCAGTTAGTTCATCTAAAATCTTCATGAAAATATTTCTTTAAAAATATACATAAAACATGTAAAACCCAGTGGAATTGTGCATCAGATAAGGGGAGTTTAGGGGTTCTTGGGGGAGAGGGAAAGAACATGAAATATGTAACTAGGGGAAAATATTCAAAATTAAAATAAAAATATAAAAATATACATAAAAAGTGTCATACTATAGATAGCTGAAATAAACGATAACTTTGTAATGGCCAATTCTTCTCTGGATAATGTTAACTTTTTTTTAACCCTTAACTTCTGTGTATTGGCTCCTTGGTTGAAGAGTGGTAAGGGTGGGCAATGGGGGTGAAGTGACTTGCCCAGGGTCACACAGCTGGGAAGTGTCTGAGGCCAGATTTGAACCTAGGACCTCCCATCTCTAGGTCTGGCTCTCAATCCACTGAGCTACCCAGCTGCCCTCCTGGATAACATTAACCGATAGCTATTACTTGCAAAAAAGGGGTGTCACTATTATTTACATTCACTATTCAATATTTGAATACTGAAAGGGAAGTGTTATCTCATTCATTTGGGAGCTTTTCCTAATGCTTTCCTGTGATTCAGATCACAACTCATCCATGCTTGTCCACCTTTGGAGAATCTCCTCTAAGTCGTGAAAGTTGGGGTCCACCCAAAATCCTAAAGGAATGACTGTCCATTTGTACTATCTCTCACAGATTAAAGTACTAGACAAGCCCTATAGGGTGTCCATTGATTGTGAGAACAACATAAATTTGTACCCCTCTTTCCTTTTTAAAAGTAAAGTTTCATTTTGAATTGAAAATCCATTTCAATCTCACCTCCATCATTTGGATGAAAAACAAGGTCTGAGAATTATCTGGATAAGGGGAGCTTGTTTGTGCTCTGGAAGGATGCCAGAAGCCTCATGGCTCCATGATGTCCTGGTGGATGCTTGCCTCTTGTTCCACATGACTCTTGGCATCCAGAAAATTGGTTCTCAACCAGACTGAGGTCATGTATGTCCAATCTGGGAGACCCAGAAAAAGTGATGTCACAGAGGGTATATGTTATGGATCAAAGAAGTTCATGGGTCTTTTTTTTTCTGGCCAAGGAGCCAAGCAGTTTTTTCTGGTTAAGCAGTAGAAGTGAATGGAGATGCAAAGGGGGCGGTGAGCTCTTAGGTTAGCTTGGCAACCAGCTGGGTGACTATGTGCCTTTTTTTTTCTCTGAACCACTTTTCACTATTGAATATATAATTACAAATTAATATACAGTCTTCAGAGAATTTTCATCACAACAAGTTGTGTGTTGAAATCTGGGTAGTAGACATCCTTTATCTCTTTGGTCAATCCCGCATGGTTGAAAGACTGGAATTCTTGGAGTGAGCCCAAATGTCTTCTAGCAAATAATTCAGTGTTTTAGGGCTTGATGTAGTTGTCACGATGTCACCTACAAGGAGGAAATTATGTAGGAACTCATTGAACATCCATGGGAATCCCAAGACTCTATCCTGGATCTTTGCCATCACAATCGTTAATACTTTTTAGTGAGTAGACATCTCCCTTTTTCATCCTTACTTGTTTATTAGCAATAAAATTTTAAATAGTTACTTCCACTGTTACATTTTAAGTAATTTTTAATGCTACTTGTGTATGAATGGATGAAACTTTGTGGCCAAAGAGCGTGTAGGGTGGTGTTTTTGCCTTGCCAAACAAGTGGGTCTGCTCATTTTTGTCACCAACAAATCATAAGCACAATGTGATCTTGTATTCTCTATATCTTGCAGTCACTTGTGAGGTGGTTAAAGATGTAATCCATTGCTGAAAGTCACTTATTTGTTTCCTACTAATATTCTATAATAGTAGAATATTCTAAGGTATAGATAGAATAGTAGAATAATAATGATGATGCTTTTAATTATATATATATATATGAATTGTAAAATTTTGTATAGATAGAATAGGCATATAGATATGTGGTTATTGATATTCTCTTGGTCATTTTTTAGTCCAAACTTGATGATTAATATTTATTCTCCTTAGTGCCATTTATACATCCTATGTAAGTATCTCAAGATACTGTGATATTATGGTCAATGTATGATAGTTCCATTATACTTCATGGGAAAACATAATTATTTGATTTTGGCAAATCATAGGATCATAGACCTGGAGCAAGAAGAGATCATGAAGGTAATCAAACCCATTCTCCTCATTTTATAGATAAGGAAACTGAGGCATAGAGAAATTAAATGACTTGTCCAGGAAAATATAACTGGTAAGCCCATGGGGCAGGATTCAAATCCAGGTCTATCCAGGCTCAAAGTCTATCTACCTATACTTTATAACAGATTGCCTCTTTATCTCTTCAATTTACCTTCTGTTTATAGAGCTACTTATACTTTCATACTTGAATGCTGTTTTGGTTGACTTGACTTAGAGGTATAACTTATCAAGTGTTTAAATCTGGTTTTACTATACATTATTATTTTTTAATGTACTAAACTTTGACAGGTTATGGAACTCGATATGAGGTGATAGAAAAAATAGAACAAGGAATCAGAGGTAATGAGTTTTAATCATGGTAATTCTATTATTTATATGACCTAGGACAAGTGTACTCATTTCTATTAACAATATTTGACGAGTTAATCACTAACTCTATAACTCCAAGTTGAGGATCCTTCACTTAAATATAATAGAGACCTTTTTCCCAAAACAATTCAAAATTAGTTATAAAAACTGTTATTTAACATTTGGATCATCAATTATTTTTCAGGTAGAGTTTTATGTGAAATTTTGGTTTAATATAACTATCTTTTCTTTAGCCATAAAATTATTATATGTGACTAGTCTAATCAGTAAGCAAATATTTATTAAACTTTAACTATGGGTTGGAGGGCAACTAGGTGGCCTAGTGGATTGGAAGTCAGTCCTAAATATGGGAGGTCCTGGGTTAAAATCTAGCCTCAGACATGTCCTAGCTGTGTGACCCTGGGCAAATCACTTAAGCTCCATTGCCGGGTCCTTTTCACTCTTCTATTTTAGAACCAATGCATAGTATTGATTTTAAGAAGAATGGTAAGGGTTAAAAAATATCAACATAACCTTTGAACTTTGCTAGCTAATGGGAATACATATACAACAAATGGAAAAAATTAATAAGAAACTTAGAATGGACTTAATTATTTTGTTTACACTAGATTTAATAATAATATCTATGTTGATGATTCTCAGATCTACCAGTCCTGCCGTAAGTGCTCTGATTATCTCCAATCTGGCATCTACAACTGCCTTTCAGACTTCTTGCACTGGATGTCTAGTAGACATCTTAAATTCAACATTTTCAAAACTGAATTCATTATCTTTGCCCAAAGCCCTTTGCATCCTCTCCAAACTTCCCAATTATTGTCAAAGACACCCTCATGCTCCTAGGCTTCTAGGTTCACAACCTCTACTCCTCCCTCTCTTTAATCCCTCTATATCCAATCTGGTGCCAAGGCTCATTGATTTCACTTTTTCATCATCACTTGAATCTTCTCCTCTCCTGTGATATTGCCACCATACAGGTACACAGTCTTATCACCTCATGTTGGGACTATTTCAAAAGTTTATATTACCACAACATGGCAGATTTTGTGTAGTGATCAGGGGAAAGCAAATAGTTTAATTAACGGAAGATAAGCTACTCAAAGCCATTGCTTTGTTTATTTTGTCTTTTATCCTCAATGCTTAGAGCTTCCCACATGGAAGTTGTTTAAGATGTATTTAGTCCCTAATAGAATAGAGGTATAGTTAGACAAGAATAGAATAAAACAGAATTATTGCTTCCTCAATTACCATTACCACCACCACCACTACCAATAATAGGGTACATTATATTTTGTTTCTTGTTCTTTTGACCTGAAGAAATTAAGTCACTATTTTAGATCAAAAACTAAAGCCAGTGATCCTATGTCTCTTTTTGAAGATCAAAAGATTTATGAACTAAAATGAAAGTTCAACAAATTTTTCTGAATATGCTTTTGACTTCTTTTTTTTATCATCACTTTATAACAAAAAATTGCAAATGCAGCATTTTTATCATTTTTACTGCCTTTTCAGAGAATAATACTGACCCTTAATAATATCTACTAATAAAATATTGTTCGTAGAGGCAAAAAAAGAAGAAAATATTTTGTATAGCCAGAGTTTTTTAAAATGATAAAATGACATATCATCTTTCTTTCTGTTCCACTTGGAATTATTTTATATCTATATAGTTTTGTTTTGTTCTTCTAGATCAGTGATGGGCAAAGTATGGCCCGCATGGGCCAGATGGGGGGAGGGGGCCCTGAAATGTTCTATCAGGCCACAGGACATTATTCCTAATCTGACGATTACAATGAGTAGGATACAATACAATGAAACTTCGAAAGAGCTACAGCTACCTTAGAAACAGACCAACAGATGAGCATTTTCTTTTCTTTGGCCCCCTCTTTAAAAAGTTAGCCCATCACTCTTCTAGATATTTCACAATGCAATTGAAAATTCACATTGAAAAGATTTACCCAAACAATTCCAGTCTCTGAGTCACTCCTACAGCATTTATGCAGGACATTTATATATTGTTTTTGGTTTCAATCTGTATCTTTGCTTTCATTTTCATGTACACCTTTTAACAATTAAGATCTGAAATTTAGAATCATGATGAGTTGCCTAGGTTTCAGTGAGAGAATACTTTCGGAGGGAGAACTTGGGCCCAGGTTTTCTGACTGTGAAACTCAGTATTCCACATTAGAAGCTTTACCAGTAAGAATACAGGTAAAGCAAATATGTCCACTGTTATTACTTTGTTTGGTACAGTTCTAGGGACTCTAGATATAACAATAAAAAAAGGAAACTGATGGAAAAACCATAGGAAACTACAATAAAAATTAATGTAATGGGATGGTTAAATTAGAAAACCTGATATAATAAGAACTTGATTAAGATGCTTCTACAAATCAGGAAAATACAAAATAAATCCATTAAAATCATCAGCATTTCTTTAGAGTAATTAAAAAGAAGTGAAAAACAATAAAGATATTCAAAATAACAAAAAAGCATATAAATCTAACATGCAGTTGATATAAGACCCAGTTGGGAATTTAACACACTTAAAATATTATACGTACATACCTACACATATGCATATACACATGTACATTAAAGAGATACTATTTGTGGTTGAATCATATAAATACAATGAAAATAATGATACTATCTATGTTAATTTATAATTTCAGAGTTACACTAATCAGACTACCAAGAAGGTACTTTCTGCCACCAAAGAATATCTAAGAAAGGTGTTAGTAGTAAACCTACAACCTACAATGTCTTTAGACAGATTCTCTAACTTTAGGTAACAAGTAAGGTGAACTAGGAGCTCTAATGTAAGGGACCAAATTTGATCTAATAAGTAACAAAGAGACATGTTAAGATGAAACATATAGATAAATTCTGACTCTGAATATTCATACATTATTTTTTTAAAAAAGAAGGAAAGGTAAGAAGCTTGTAGAAATAATCAACAACTTTAGCAAAGTGGCAGGATACAAAATAAATGCACATAAATCATCAGCATTTCTATACATTTCCAACACACTAGAGCAGCAAGAAGTAGAAAGAGAAACACCATTCAAAATCACCCTAGACAATATAAAATACCTAGGAATATACCTACCAAAACAAACACAGCAATTATATGAAAACAACTACAAAACACTTTCCAAACAAATAAAACTGGATCTAAACAATTGGAAGGCCATTGATTGCTCATGGGTAGGAC
>NW_025349771.1:0-1130 GCF_016433145.1 Gracilinanus agilis
GAACCTGACTAGTTTAGACTCCAATTCAGTCTCCCTGTTCTGACTCAATTATGTGTGCTCAAAGGGTCAATGCTGTCCTCCATGGTCCTCCTTAGTAAGCAATTTACAGATATGCCTCACAAAACAGGTATGATAAATTGTAGCTTTTATAGCAAAAAAAGTTAGGAAATAGAAACAGCATAAACAAATAGAGAAAAACCTTTAGAGAGTTCCTACTGAGGAGAGGCACCAAGAAGGAGGTTAAACATTTCATGTCTTGTGCTGATCTCCCGAGGAACAGTCACTGCAGTCAGCAATCTTTTTCAGTCAGCTTACAATAACTTAGCCCCCTCTCTAGGAATGAGAAGTACACTGTCTGAGATGGCAATTCCCAAAATTTACTGTTGGGTTTCAGAACATTTTCCTTTTATTGTGGGGAAAGACTGAATACGCAGTTAACATAAGTAAGAACTTTCCCAGTTCCAGAATAGTTCTATACCTCAGACTTTTGGAAGTTAGAATAACTTGACAGTAATGATGTGGGTTGGGAAGCTGCTAGCTATGTGAATGTGTTGACAGGAAGGTGTCTTGGGATCACTAACTAAATACAAGGATATCAAAGGAAAAATCTTTGAGCCTAAAGTAGAAGCTTGAACAAATCCCAGAAGAAACAGAGAAAGAAGAGATGAGACAGCTTCTATGAAGGTGACCTGTGGCTATGAACTGCCTGTCACTCACCAAAAGCTCTGAACCAACCATATAGTGAGTACATGAGAGACTGAGAGAAATAAAATATGATTGAATCATGTTAGATAGAATTTCATTAGTTTGGATCATAGTTCTTATCCTTGCTAGATATTGTGTGATTCTTCATGAATGACAAGTTCCTAAGCTTCTACGTATTTTTATTTCTTCATCTTAAAAATGAGCATAAGAGGGGCATACAGGTAACACAATTGACAGAATGCCAGACCTAGAATTGGAAGGACCTGGATTCAAATTCTGCCTCAGATACTTCCTAGCCTTGTGATCCTGGGAAATTCACATAACATTAAGCTGATTGCCTAGTTCTTGCCAGTCTTCAGTCTTAGAACTGATACTGAGAGAGAAGAGAAGAGAAGAGAAGGGAAGGGAAGGGAAGGGAAGGGAAG
>NW_025349772.1:0-2954 GCF_016433145.1 Gracilinanus agilis
GGGGGGGGGGGGAGATGCCATCTTCACTCTGGAAGCCAAGACCCCCTCAGGGTCTCCTGTGAGAGAAGCAAGAGCAGGACTCCCGTGGGGAGGGCTCTGGAGTTACGGGCTTCCCCAGCGAAGGACGTGCCAGAAGCACCCATTGGGACGCCCATTTTCTAGAGGAAAAGGCTGATCCCTGGGGCTGGAGGCCAAGGAAGGACCCGGCTCCCTGCAAGCTCTCCTGGCTCCGGGCTGCCCCGTGATTCCGCACAAGACCATGTAAAGGGAAAACCTCTTCAGAGATGGCTCCCTCCTGGGAAGCGCTTTACAATTATCTGACTTTCACAACAGCCCTGGGAGACGTCCTGCTATTATCCCCATTTTACAGCTGAATAAGCGGAGGCAGGCAGAAGCTCGGGGGCTTCCTACATGCTAGCGAAGGCTTTTTGTCAGCAATGATTATGAAGAGATTCGCCCAGGGCCAGCTGGGGCTCTGGCAGGAGTCGAACCCAAGGCTCGCTGTCTCTGGTCCAGAGCGCCACCCGCCCCTCTGGGAGGTCTCCAATGATGACTCAGTGGAAGTGCTGCCTCGTGGGAACCTTCATCTCCAGGGACCTTGGCCTGGCCCAAGAGAATGCAGGGGTTCCTCGAAGGAGCTCCACACAAAGATGGCAGCCCAGCCCAGAAAGGAGGAGCCCCGGGGCAGGGGGCTGAGAGGGGGGAGGTCGCCGCATCCCGGTGTCCCTCTTCTGCATCCGCCCTGAGCACAGAGCGCTCCTGGCCCCTTCCAGCACCTCGGAACGGGGGGATTCTTGGGTCTCTCACAGAGGACTGCCTGGCTCACACGTCCGAGCGATCCCAGCAAGGACTTCAGGGGCCATCGAGTTCAAACGCTCATTTGACAGAGGGGGAAACTGAGGCCTGCAGAAGTTGTGACCTGTCTATGTCATGAAGCTGGGAAGTGCCTGCAACGGGGTGTGACTCCGGAAAAAGGACGTGAGGCCTTCCTGAACTTACTAGTTCATAAGGAAATAATTTCTCCTCTCGGGACCTTGATGTCCTCATCTGTAAAATAGGGGCAGGGGAAAGAGTCAATAGTCTTCCTGGTCCCTTCCATTCCTTCCATTCGGAGGCTCGAGGACCCTGGCCCAAGACAGGAGAGCCTAAATCCCCAGGCCAAACATCAGGCAGCACCCGACCCGGCCTAGACGAGACCCCTGGCCCAAGGGGGCCACCAAGACCGAGGCCGAGCCGGGCTCCGGAGAGGCGAAACCCCAAGGAAACGACTGACAACAGAGCAAAGGCAACAGAAAGGCAGATGCCTGGCCTGACTCACAGGGTCCCCCCAGGCACACGGCCTTCTGCGGGCACCGATTTCAAGAGCTCCGAGAATCAGACATTTTAAGAAAACAAGAGAAACCACAGTCTTGTTCCAGACTCCGAGGCGGCTGTCTCTGGGGACAGACACAACATGCCAATCAATGGTAAGGAAGTCCCTGCCAGGAGAGACGGAGCTGCTTATCTCTTGCCCCCCACATCTGGAGAAGAATCTACGTGGGGAAGAGAGAGAGGGAGGCAAGGAGACGGGCAGACAGAGGGAGGGAGAGGCAGAGGGGGAGGGAAAAGGGGAGAGGAAGGCAGGGAAGTGGGAAAGGGAGATGGAGACGAGGCAGGCAGAGGGAGAAAGACAGGGAAGGAGAGAGAGAGGAAAAGAGAGAGGAACAGGGAGACAGAGACAGAGAGACAGAGACTGAGAGACAGAGGGAGCCGGATAAAAAATAGGGAAGGAGAGGCATAGAGAGAAAGAGGGAGAGACAGACAGAGGGAAAGAGGGAAAGAGAGAGAGACAGAGAGAAACAGAGAGACAGAGAGAGAAAAAAGAGAAAGAGGGAGAGACAGACAGAGGGAAAGAGAGACAGACACAGAGAGAGAGAAAGAGAAAGGTTGAGAGAGACACTGAAATACAGAGGGAGCAGGATAAAAAATAGGGAAGGAGAAGCATAGAGAGAAGGGGGGAGAGACAGACAGACAGAGGGAAAGAGAGACAGAGAGAAACAGAGAGAAAGACAAACAGACACACATACACAGAAAGAGAGAGAGAGAGAGAGCAAAGTGAATAAAGTGACAAGCAAAGTCCAGCCAATGAAATAAATAATTAATCGCAGATTATCAGAAACAAGGTTACCGTCCAGGGGCAAATGGGTTCCATTTGGAGAACAAGGCAGACTTTTTAAATTATGCAGATAGTTGAAGGGAAATGAGAGCTTTGGTACCACTGGTTGTTTATCCACGTCAGCTCTAGGAATCGCAGGGTCTGGAAGGCTTCGCGGCTTCCCAGCAAGCAGTACTCGCGCCCCAAGAAGAGGGAAGTCGAAGTCAATCCTGCCTCCATTCAGGCATCACTTGGGGCTTTTCCCCGTTTCCTCTCCAGCGGGGCAGCGGCTCAGTCCCTGCTGAGGCTGCTCTGAAAGCCGGCAGCCTCTAGAGGACGAGACAGCTCGCCACAGCTCGGAGGCCAGAGGTCGGGCTGTTTTGATTTGCACGGGAGGGAGGGCAGGAAGAAACTCAAATAAACCTCAGACCCTCGTGCCAAGCCGGGCAAGCTAGAGAAGGGGGTGAGAAAACACGGGGAGGACACCCCGGAGGCCTGCCCGAGTCTCCCTGCCCGGGGCCACCCTATGAGGGGGCACCGACCAGAGCTGGCATTCAAAGAGCATCAGAGAAGATGCCAGCCCAAGGCCTAAACCAGGCGGTGCTTGGCAAGCCTGAGGTGCCCGGTAAAGGCTGGCTTCCATCTCCGTTTTAGGAGGTTTCCCAAGTCCAGTGGCAGAGCCCGGGCGGCTGTCCCTGGGCTGGCATTCAGCAGTGACAAGAGGAGGTCAGGATTCCTCTTTGTGGATGATCCCTCACCAGAGAGCCTGGGCTGCCTCGGAGCAGGGCGCAGGGAGCAGGCGGGGTGGTGGTGGTGGGGG
>NW_025349773.1:0-2315 GCF_016433145.1 Gracilinanus agilis
TATAATGTAATATAATACAATATAATTAATATGATTAATATAACACAGTACAATATAATATAATTAATATGATTAATATAATATAGCACAATATAATACAATATAATTAATATGATTAATATAATATAATTAATATAACATAGAGCCTAATCCCCTCCATAGGGATTTTAAATAACGGAGGTCCTAAGGGCTAACATTAAATTGAATTAATTAAATAAAGATGAACTTTAAGTCATTCTTTTTCCTACCCAACTTAAAGAGTCCTGGATTCGAGGCTCTTTAAGTATCCATTTGTTGGGGTTAGTTAACTCTGGCTCAGGCAACGCTGTAAATGAACGTTTTGCCCAGTTTTCTGTTACCTGCCTTGCTGGCAATCCTTGACCCTAAGGAGCTCACATTCTAACGGGGGGCCGTCCACAAGAGGCAGTGGTGGCCAGGGATGAGCCCTTTTGGTCCAGGAAGTTACAGGGCGATTGAGGGGGCCCCCTTGGTGAGGAGACGGCTCGCCTCACCAGGAGCAATGGTAGTCCTGACCTGATCCTGGATTATCGTTCTAGAACTTCTGGGGATGGAGGGACAAAAGGGCACACAGGATAGAGCTGAGAGGACCAGCAAGGAGATTGTGGAGGAGCGAACAGAGAGGAAGGAGGGAAGGGAAGCTCTCATGACCCAGTGCTTAGGACACAAGTTTCTCCTGGGCATGGAATGCCATAGGAGATGGTCAGAGAGGAGGGAGTGATCTCTCTGCTCCAGATCACACGGATCCTGCACAGTTCAGGCAGCCCTCCAGGACATATCACTTTCCTCTTCAAAGCATTTTACTTGTCTCCTTTAATCCTCCCCAGGACTGGGTGAGCCTCCTGGTTCCATGTGCTATTGTTATCCTCTTTTAAAGGATAAGAAAACTGAGATCCAGGAAAGAGAAATGACTTGCTCAGGGTCTCATGACTAAGCTTCAAACATTCTAGCGTTCTTCCAAGTCCAGAGCTCCTTCCATTGTACCACACTGCCTCCATTCATTGTGTTTCCCACAAGGATTGTGTCAAAATGTAATCTAAAAGCCCCCAATTATAGCCTAGGGAGATCTGATGACTTTCCCCCATCCCCAGTTTTGTTAGCTCGAAGGTGAAAGCCTCAAGTTTGACTTTGTTATGTGAGGGTTTCTCCCAGAAAGAAAGTCCAACTTCACTTGTCTCAGACTAACAATGGACCTTAAAGGCAGCTAGGAGGGGATGACTAATCCCACCAGGTTGTTAAGTATCTCTTTTGTCCCAATGGTTTCTCCCCTTAGGCCAAAGTCCTTGGCCAAAGTGACCCAGCTTTCCCTTTTGTGTCCATTGTAAAGCATCAGCCCAGGGGGCAGCTGGGTAGCTCAGTGGATGGAGAGCCAGGCTTAGAGATGGGAGGTCCTGAGTTCCAATCAGACCTCAGACACTTCTTAGCTGGGTGACCCTGGGCAAGTCACTTAACCCCCATTGCCAAGCCCTTACCACTCTTCTGCCTTGGAGCCAATACAAGTATTGACTCCAATACGGAAGGTGAGGAGTAAAGAAAAAAGCATCAGCCCCCCACTGTTATTCCTCTCTGGGACTCCCCATTTTTCTTTGTTACCATTATAAAGCCAATCAACTATCTTCTCTCCTCCTCAGTCCCCAAGTTCCCCTGGAAAGGTATTTAAGCGTCCCACTTGAATGTCTCTTTGGAGTTTTTCATCTAGGCGGTGAGACTCCCAGGGGCCGTGACCGGAGCGGCGCAGAGTCTGGGGACCCTGAGGAAGCCTAATAATGCACACACTCTTTCCCCTAATTAAAAGGTGGTTTTTCTGACTAGTTCATACTTCTGTGGTTCTTTCCAGTTTAACAATTCTGACAGTCTTATGTCAGACTGGATTATAAACTCTGTTTTTAGAGACTGTGGAGCAAGGGGAGACTGTGGACGCTTAGAGATCCCCACCCGGAGCAATCAGGAGACATCCGGAAAGGCTTCATGGAGGAGCTGAACCTGGAAGAAAGCCAGGAATTCGAAGGAAGAGGAAGGAGAGCATCACAGGCCTGGGCACAGAGCTGGCACCTGAGTCTGAATGAAAATCCCTCCTGGGAGATCCGCAATGAGTATCCCCCTTGAAGCCCCCGGCCATCCCCCCCAGAGCAGCTTAGGTTGCTGGGAAATTGTTCTTAGAATGAACCTGAATCCATCATGAGCCCCATTGCTGGTGGATCTGGCCTCTGGGGCCAAAGCCAATTCCACCTTCTCCACAGAGTCTCAGAAGGCTGAAAACAGCCACCCTGGTGGACTGGGGTCGGTCCCCCCCTCCT
>NW_025349774.1:0-7283 GCF_016433145.1 Gracilinanus agilis
CAGGCCAGGCTGGGGGGGGCAGAGGGGCTCAGGCCAGGCTGGGGGGGGCTGGGGAGCCCCAGAGTCTGGTCCCCCGAGAAATGCCTGCCGTAAGCCCGACGCCTCCTCTCCTCTCAGGGGAAGCCCATTTAAGCCCACAGCGGGCCGGCCCAGGCCTGGCCGCTCAGGGCCCAGAACTCGGGTCCCCTCCATCGAGGGCCTTCTTAGCGGCTTCTCTCTCGGTCTGGCCGAGGGGTTTCACCCCCGCAGCCCAGCAGCCGAGCCTTGACTCTCGCTTTATAAAAACTGCCCCGCTGGCTCATGGGAAGAAAGGTATGACATTAGCGAGAGGAAACGGAGCAGACACGGCCTGCGAGTGGCCAGGGAGAGCCAGGCTGCCCTGCACCATTCCCTCGGGAGGGGGGGCCTGGCCGGCGCTAAGCGGGACTCTTTCTCTCCAGCCTCCCGGCCTTTGCACAAGCTGTGCCCCCCACCGGGCCCAGGTCTGCCATGCTCTCCCTCCTCCCAGGGGTCCTTCCCAGCAAGGCTCAGGCCCCAGGCCGTCCCCCCCAGCCCTCGGGGGCCAGTCTGGTGGCCTGTAGCCAACCCAATCGTCCCTTGTCTGAGAGTCTGCTGGGGGGCCTCCGTGAGCCTCTGGCCAGGGCTCTCGGCCAGCTTCTGAGTCACCTGACTGGGAGGAACAGACGGACCTTTAGGAGGCCCAGCGGAGCCCCTGAACCAGCTGCTTTTTCTCATGTCCCAAATATTAATTTAACAGCCGTCGGAGGAACAAGACGACGACCCCCACGCCGGTGCAGTCTGTCCCCCGACGCCAGGCTCTACCCAGGGCGCGGGTTAAGTCACTCGACAATCAGTCACAGAGAATCGGGGTCTGGGGTGGGAGACGCCCCTGCCCCGCTGTTCCCCCTCCCCCAGGGACCCCACATGGCGGCCACGAGGGCTTCCTGGCTGCCCCTCCCCCGCCCCGTGCACCCCCAAGAAGGGCCCCCCTTCTCTTCTCGCTTGGGACCTCCCCGTCTGGCGCCCTGTGGGGGGGCAGCGCCTGCCTTGGTTTCCCCCTTTGAAAAACGCGAGGCCCTCAGCGGCTCCTTTGCACTCCGGTGAAGTAAAGACCATTCAGAGCCGAGGGGTGTCCCGGATAACGGGGTGGCTCCAGGGGCAAAGCTGGGCTTCTGGGAGCCCATCCGACCTCGGACCCTTCCCGGCTGGGTGACCCTGACTGGGTCACTTTACCCCCTTGGCCCACACCCAGGTGCCCCCTCAAGGTATGGGGGTACCCAGAGTCCTCCCTTGGGGAATGGGGACACCCAGGGTCCCCTCTTGAGGTATGGGGGTACCAGGACCACTGATATGCAAGGAGAAGAGTCGTCCGGGCTTGCTCTGGGGGTGCCGGGAAGAAGAGGGAGGGTCCCCCCCACTGGTCCCTGGGTCAGTTTGAGTCACCTGTGCCTCAGTTTCCTCGCCTGTGAAAGGGGGGGCTGAACGCCACGACTAATGAATCCTTTCCACTTCAAATCTCTGATCTTTGACCAGAATCTCTGCTTATGGGAAAAGCGACCAGACTTTCTCCAGGAGGGAGTAAAACGGGGTGCGTGGGGCCCCAAGGGAGGGGCAGAGGCCGGGGGTGCCCCTCTCCCTTCCAGGACAGCCCCAGGGAAGATGGGGGGGCCTGGAGTCGCAGCCCCCCATTGTGCCCCGGGCCAGGGGCCCACAGACCCGCGAAGCCTGTCCAAGGCTGATCTCGTCCGCTCTGCGTCAGCGTCCACACGGAGGGCGGCCGGGCCGGACGGCACATGGCGAGGCCAGGGAGCCTTCCGAGGGCCGGGTGGGGGGCGGCCTGGGCTTCCCCGACATCTGTCCGCTGCCGCCCTTCTCCTCCCTTCCTTCTCCCTCTCCGGAGCCAGAGACGCCTTCCTGCTCGTGAGGACGCTCCCCTGGGCCGGGGTCTCGGTGCCGACCCGAAGGACCGGACCCGGACCCGCGGTACCTCCCCTGGCAGCCCCGAAAAGCCACCTGACGGCCGCAGCTACCAGCATCCTTTCTCACGTTTGTTCTCCGGAGTTCTTTAGGGGGAACCACCCGCCCTCGGCAGCGTCTCCTCGAGGGCTCACGGAAAATGGCGGAGGGGAAAGTGGAGCAGAGGCGGGAGGGCGCCGGGCCGGACCGACAGAGCTGGCCGGAGCAGGGGCCGGCCGAGGGGGCCCGGGCAGAGCGGGCAAAGCTGGCAAAGAGCCTCTGCGCCAGGCCCCTGCCTGCTCCCCGGGGGGTCCTCCGTCCTCTCACGGGCTGCTTCCTGGCCTCCTCCTTGGGAGGAAGGATGCTCGGAGGCCGGCCCTGCCTCCTTCCTCCCCCGAGGCGGTCCTGGCCCTCTGGTCCTCCTCCCCCGCCCCCACCCTGGGGCCTCGCCCTCAAGCGCCTTCTGGGCGATCCTGCGGCTGCTGGGGAGCGCCTAAAGAGCATCCTTCAGGCACGACGACACTTGTCAGGGACCATAACTTAGTGCCTGAACACGGACGGCCTGGAACCACCCCATCCTCCCCTCTTAAAGGCCCGGCAGGGGCCTTCCTTCCCTGGGGTCCCACAAGCCGGCTTTAGCCAGGCAGCTGGAGTCAGCAAGACTTGAGTTCAAATCCTGCTCAGGACACAGAGGTATGTAGGACCCCAGGAAAATCACTGAATAATTCTTGGCCTCAGTTTGCTCCTCTATAAAATGGGGGTGATCCTGCTCTCACAGGATTAGGGCGAGGACCAAATGAGATAAGAGTTGCAAGTCCCAGCTGCTATTATGATTGTTATCATGATTATTATTGCTGTTAGAGTCAGGGTTCCAAACTTCTAAATCTAAATCTAATCCTCCCAATTCGTAACAACCAGTCAAAGATGAAAAACACGACTTTTTATTCAGCAATGTTAGGGCACCCGGGAGTTTTCTTTTAATGTCATGAATCTTTTTTCCAACAGTCCTGTATTCTAAGAAAATTAAGATTTAATTTAATATTTAACCCTCCGTGTCCTGCCTAAAATCTAACTTATTTCGGCACTGTTTCAAGGCCACACGGTCATTAAAACACCAGAACAAATCTGATATCTTTGGCAGAGCCTGTCTGGAGAATCTCTTTAGGAAAGGAATTGGAGCATTGGAGGGTGAAGAGGCTGAGTCCCCCCACAAGCTGCCCCCTGTTAACTCAGGGATAGACCCCTGCACCCCTGGACTTGGCCTCTTCCTGTGTAAAATGGGGGGGGAGAGGATGAGACCCTGTGTGAGGGCTCATTCCAAGGAGTCTAAGGAAGTGACCGTCTCCCTCTTTGTAGGCAATAAAGCCCATTTACATCCAAGTTTTGAACCCAGAGGGAACGGAGAGCATACTTTACAGATGACTTTTCTCAGTCTGATTTCTCAGTCACACATTCTCTGATGATGTCGGGGCCATCCTCAACACTGAGTCAGTCAGCAAACCTTTCCTGAGGGGTCAGGGAGACGGAGGCCCCTCAGTCCTTGCCCTCCAGCATCCATGGAATCCTGATTAATGAACCAACAGCTAATTAAGGAGACAATAGACCTTTCCTCCGCATTTTTCACTCCTGAATGAGCCCGGCAGGGACCTGTGGCTGCACCAGCAAGGACGTCCTGGGTGGGAAACATCTTCTACGATGGGGAGGACGTCCTGGGTACAAAAGAGGACCCTGAGAGCTTCATCCATGGTGACATCCCGGGGAGGCTGGACTTCCATTGGGCACTTCGCGAAGGGTCAGAATGAAGCCTGAAACCATCTGTGCCAGCCCGGGGCAGGGGCACCTTTCCGGAGGCAGCGCTCGGGGACTCTCGCAGGTCATTCATCCTCTTTTCGCCATCGCTGCTCACAGGACTAAGGGCCAGGCAGTGAGGCGATGAGGGCCAGGGTCCGAGAGCCCTCGCCCAGGGGCACCCGTGGAAGGCCAGCCTCCCTCACACAACCCTTCACATTCTGGGAGGAAGGGTCCCAGGGAGAAGCCCTAATGAGCTCTTGGAGGCAGAGAGCACGCACGGGCTGTGGGGGTGCAGGCTGGGCTGTAAAGCAGCCCCCCACAGAAGTCAGGACCTGGCACGCCCTGGCTCAAGCCTGGAGAAGCCCTCGCCGGCCCCTTTGCCCGGTTAATGTCCAGCTCATCCCGGATCTTGTTTGAGTGTGGCCCCGGCAGCCCCTCGAGGGCACGGCTGCCTTTTCTCTCCGTACCCCCTGCCCCGGGCACACAGCCTGGCACACCGCGGGCCCCTGGTAAATGCTGCCAAGAATCAGAGGTTTGTCCGGCGCCATCTAGAACACGATCACCACAGATTTCCCTTCTGACCCTCCCACTCAAACGCCGTGAAGCGAACGTCCTTTTCTAAATCAGCCTTTAAACCGCGCTTTGAAGAGGAGACACAAACCACCAGGTTTTTCACAGAGGTGGGCCTGCTAATGCTAAACACGAGAGGCTCGGCGGCCAGTGGGTCTGGGTTCCAGTTCTGCCTCCCACACAGACTGGCTTTGTGACCCAGCACAAGTCTCCAACAGGCTCAGGATCCCAAACAACTGGGGTTCCCTCCCTCGGGGGTCCCCAGCTGCTGAAATCACAAGCCAGATGAAGTCGTTTACACGGCACACTCCCTCGTAAGACACCAGTATCTCCTGGCCCCGGGACATCCATCCAGGTGGGTCGGGGGCCCAGGGTTCGAGCATCAGCTGGACAAATGTGGAAAGGCCTAGTGGGGCTCCTGAGCTGAGGCCTGGAGCAAACGGGGGGGGGGGGGGAGAGGGAGGAGAGGGAGAGCGTCGTCCCAGCCTGCACGGGACGAGGGAAGGGCCTCGCCTTCAGGGGATTGTTCCTATGGTCTCGCTGGGAGGATGGGGGTCCCTGACGCCCTTCTAGGACCCTCGAGCCCCAAGTACGGCAAGATGCCACCAGCATGAGTGCCAGTCCTCCGGGGGGCAGCCTGGGGAGGCCCCTGCCCCGGTCTGCTCGCAGGGGGGGCCTGTCCAAGCTGAGTCACCCTGTCAGAGTCAGAGCCTTCAGGGGGCCTCATCATCGTCTGCCTGAAATCGGGGACACCCGCCTGCAAGCCATCCTGAGCCCCACTTGTGGCCACCTTAGTTCACTGCAAGGAGGGACGATTCCATTCTCTGTTCTGGGTCCCAGGGCCTGGCACACAGGAGGGGCTTAATAACACCCAGAGGCGAGTGCATGGATGGACACAGAGAGGTGAAGGAGAGAGACAGCCAGGGGGAAGGAGGGACGGACAGACAGAAAGGATAGATAGACAGATAGACAGGTAGACAGGTGGGTGGATGGATAGATAGATGGATAGGTAGATAGACAGACAGACGGACGGACGGATGGACAGATAAATAGGTAGATAGATAGATGGATGGATAGATAGAGGAGAGCTAGGTGGACGGATGGATGGAGAGGGGGACAGATAGATCAATCGATAGACAGAGACATGGTTAATGGTGCTTGTGGCGATTCAGCCCCTCCCTGGGCCACTTGAGGATTTTCTTCTTGGCAGCTGCTAAAGCTCCATCTCAGACATGCGCTCCTTTGGGTCTTTATGGGCAGAGAGGTGTCAGGAGAACTTCAAAGAACACAAATACCTTGGGAAAGGCTCCACCAGAGACTGGCCGGCTCCAAGATGCCTCACCCAGAGGACCAAGTGACCACTGGGGGGAGCAGCCCCAGGGAAGCCCTCAGAGGAGCTCAGCCCCAGAGCACACACACAAGAGAGACCCGGCCAGGCTGGAGAAGATTAACCGAACATCAAGAGATCCTGCCCAGGCCAGCAGGGGGAGGTCACAGATGCGGAGGGGCCACTCCGGCCCCTCACTGTAAAGAGAAGGAAGCTAAGGCCCACAAAGGCTACATAATTCAGCCGAGGCCACACAGGCGGTCACTAACAGAGTAGGGATTTGAATCCAGGTCCCAGATATAGTCTCAGTCTGTCTCTCTGTCTCTCTGTCTCTCTCTGTCTCTGTCTGTCTGTCTGTCTGTCTGTCTGTCTCTCTCCTTTCTCTCTTTCTGATTGAAGAATAATTTTTCTACCTTTTAATGTTTCTTTCTTAATTATTATTATTCTATTTGCAACATGGCTGACATGGAACCATATTTTGTGTGACTTTGACTATATCGTTGATCGAGCGCTCGACTCCTGAATAGTTAAGGGAAGGAGAGAATTTGGAATTCAATGATTAAAATGTCAACTAAATAAGTAATTAAAAAGACGTCAGGAGAGAAGAAGGTCAATCACATGATGAGAAATAATGAATAAAGGGGGAAAGAAGCGGGAACTCGCAGGAACAAACTCCAAACTACACTATAAAGCAGTCATAAAAACATTTGAGTGTGATTAAAATGAGAAAAGTCAATCCGTAGAACAATTTCTCCTCGCATATACCAGAAACAAATAAACCATAACCAAGAGTTTGCTAAAGCCAAAGAGCCGGCGAGCAGGACTCATTATTCCACCAAAGCAGCCTGGCAGAGGTGAGGCTCAGAGCAACACATCACACACGACACCAAAGGAAGTTCCAAATGGGCCCGAGACTTAGCGCTAAGAGGATCGAATCTAGAACCGGAGCTCTGTAAGAGCAGGACGGGCCCTCGGGACTAGATGAAGGAGAGCCAGCACCCACCGGAGCCAGCCCCTCCCTCGTACAGATGAGGAAAACGAAGGCCACTTGTGAAGGGGGTCTTGGGTTCAAGTGTGGCCTCAGACACTTTCTGGCTGGGGGACCCCAGACAAGCCCCCTCATCCCGGCTCTTCAGCTTTGGAACTCGTGGCTGAGCCGCTCCAGGCTGAGTCAGAGAGGCCCGGGATGTCTCTGAGCCTCGGCGTCCTCATCTGTAAAATGGGGAGAGTGGCGGCGCCTCTCGGGGCCCAGGAAGGAGACGAAACCAAGCACACACGAGGCCGCGGCTCTCCCCGGGGCTCCGTGTCAGCATCCTGACTCCAGCACCGAGCGGGGGCCCCAGGCCGGACGATGGGCATGAAGGGCCGGACGAGGCAGAAAAGGCTTCTCCTCTCCCCGGAGCGCGGGCTCTGGCTGGGGAGCTGCCTTGACCCTCGAGCCGGGGATCTTCTTCTCTTCTCCAGGGGCTGGCCGGGAGGGGAGGAAGGATCCAGTCTGAAGGAAGGGAAGAAGCAGGGAGCGGGTTCTGGGCCCGCCATCCGCCGGGCAGGAAGGAGACTCGGCTCCGTCATGGCCTGGGTAGCCACTTCTGCCAGGCGCTTGGCTCCATCTTCCTCTCGGCCGTCTCATCACGTTCCC
>NW_025349775.1:0-7296 GCF_016433145.1 Gracilinanus agilis
ATTCCTAATAATTCCTAAATATATTACATTCCTAATAATTCCTAAATATATTATATTCCTAATAATTCCTAAACATAATATATTACATTCCTAATAATTCCTAAATATATTTTATTCCTAATGCTTTATGGATAGTAAATGCCTTTTCATTCACTCATTCATTCTTTCATCTTTGTTTTTGTTTTTTACTCTTTCTGCATTCCTCCCCTCCTTCCTTCCTGCCTTTTCTTTTTATGAGCCCACAAGAAGAGAAGCTCTAATTCCAACATTCAATGACTAAAGCGGTCATTTCATTCACTACATAGTCGTCTGCAGAACATCAACTATAAAATAAAAACAGGACAGCCGCTTGTCTTGGTTTTGGATTGTTTCTAACTAAACCCTATCAAAAAAGATGAGAAGAGAGTACGAGCCTGATGGAAATATGTATTACGTGAAAGAATGGGCATAAGCTATATCAGACTATTCACGGCCGGAAGGGAAGGGAAGGGGAGGGACAGAGAAAAATCTGAATTTTAAAATGTCACGTAAACAAACTGCTACAAAGGGTTTCTTAAAGTAACTGAAAGCAATATAATTTAATTTTTTAAAAAGATGAGAAGAAGATAATAATGATGATGATGATGATGATGATGGTGATGATTTTCAGATTTTGGAACTCAAAATTAAAAAAAAAATCAGTGTTAAAATTTTTTTACATGTAACTGGAGAACATTTAATGAGATAAAATATATATTAAAAGTATGTCCTGAATAAGAGTAAAGGTGATCATACAGACTACATATGTATGTATATATTTTTGTACACACGCGCACACACACACAGCTAGACTGATCAAATGTAACATACTGGTTGGCCACTGGATGGAGCCCAGGAAATGGCCAAGATCCAAGGCCAGAACCAAAAGACCCTTCATGGGCAAATTCCCAAAGAACTCGGCCAACCCTACGACGATAATAATAAATGGCAGAATCCAGTGACTTTGTTTACAGGAACAGAAGAGTTTGTGGCAGAGACCTGGGATCGCCGCTGTCGGAAACTACTCAAAGAGCATCGTAAGAACTCAGACTGGTTGGTCTATGCTGGGAGAAATCAGGCGACTAAAACGTAGCCCCTAAAGATCTAAATCAGTATTTAGAATATCTAAAAAGGTACAATCTTGTAACCAGAACTTCTTGCTGAAAAGAAAGAAAAATAGCAGCTGCCCCCATTGACTTAGAGATCCACAAAGGGATTTCCACGTTACTTCACTTAAGCCTGGACAAATTCAGCTAATAATAGCCGACATCTAAGCAGGACTTTGAAGGTGTGCAGAGCTCTTTCCACAATCAATCTCATTTCTGCCTCACAACAGTCCTAGGCAGCAGGCACTGCGGGAAGGAGTTCCCTTCTGACAAGACACAGATTCGGCCACGAGGTGGTGCCAGAGAGCACAGAGCACACAGCTGAAGTGAACTAGACTCCCCTCCATGAGTTCAAATCTGGCCTCAGACACTTACTAACTCTCTGACCCTGGGCAAGTCACGTAACCTTGTGTGCCTCAGTTTCCTCATCTGTACAATGAGCTGGAGAAGGAAATGGCCAACCGTTTTAAGGTCTTTGCCAAGAAAACGCCAAATGGGGGCACAAAGAGTCCAACACAACTGAACAGCAACAACACAGATTCAGAGCGATTTGCCTGGGGTCGTAAGGCCGATCCCTCTTTTTTTAGGGTCGGTCCCCATGTTTCATAGATCTAGAACTAGAGCAACCTTGGAGGCCACCCAAGTCAACATCCTCATTGAACAGATAAGGAAACTGACTACCAGAGGTGACATGCCAAGATCACACAGCTAGCAAACGGCAGGCAGATTTTGAACCCGTGTCCTCCAGCTCTAAACCCAAGGTTCTAATCCCCATATGAGGCTGCTTACCTCAAGGTAAACCAAACAGGAAGCTCAGAGGCTGGCTGCATCGCTGAAGTATGTGCACCTGCCCTGACTCTGGTGCTCCCCCCATAGGGTAACACCACCATGCTGGGACAGTCACTAAGCAGAAGCTAACCAGAGGCCCAAAGAGGGTCGTGTCGTATCATCACCTCAATGGCCACCATTCAGAGTAGGTGTGTAACGACATGAACCTGCACGAATTCCTTGACCTGGTGACTTTCTCAAGGAATGTGGACAAGGGGTGCTGATGCACCGAGTTTTTGAGATAACAGAAATGAGGCAAAGCAGGGGAAAACCATTTATTAAAAAAAGCCCCATGGGGGGCAGCTGGGTAGCTCAGTGGAGTGAGAGTCAGGCCTAGAGACAGGAGGTCCTGGGTTCAAACCCGGCCTCAGCCACTTCCCAGCTGTGTGACCCTGGGCAAGTCACTTGACCCCCATTGCCCACCCTTACCAATCTTCCACCTATGATACAATACACCGAAGTACAAGGGTTTAAAAAAAAAAAAAAAGCCCCACGGTGGACTCATTCCCTCATAAAGTCGGTCAGCCTCCTCTTTCTCTCAACCCACATGCCAATGCCTTTCTCTTCTCTGCCTCTGACTGCTCCGTCCTTCTGCCACACCAGAGAGAATTGCTCTCTCTTCATCTTCCGGTCTTCAGGAATGTCAAATGGGTGCTAAGGGAACCCAGGTTTATAAAGTACTTGGAAACACTTGTAACAGAAATTAAAAAATGCTTTTGATCTTCAGTGATTAGGCCCCCATCTGGAGTACTTCTTGCGTTCCGTTCTGGGGGCCATATTTTAAAAAGACTCATTTACTAGCTGGAGAATGTCCAGAAGAGGGTGACCATGATTAGGATCAGACCATGTTGGGATATTTCCATCTAGAGAAGAGATGCCATCGCTCTCCCTCCCCTCATTTGTTCCAGGATCTGAGGTCCATTTCTTTCTCAAGTCCAGCCCCTCTACGTGTATCGTCCAACATGAGACCCCATCTCCAATCTCTGAGTTTTTACACTAGCTAGATCCCTTCCAGGGTCCATTCGAAATCTCACCCGCTACAGAGCTCTCCTCATCCCCCATGGATGGGCGCCTTCCTCTCTCAAATGGCCTTCTACCTACTTTGGTCTATATCTTGTATTCCCTTGCTGTTTCCCCCATTCGAATGCGAGTCCTTAGGGCAGCCCTGGTCTTTTGCCTTTTTTTTTTTAATCACTGGTGCCTAGCAATAGTGCCTATTGCATGTTTGTTGCCTGACTAACCTTCCCCCTTCCCCTCCAGTCTCCCCTAGAAGACCATCATCTTCCCACTCTCTAATGTTTAATTTCTCCCCATCTAATGACTCCTTTCCCGATGCCTCTAAACGTGTCCATGTCTCCCCCATTTTTAAACACTTCCCCTTGCTCTTACCTCCAGCTATTATCTTAATATCATGATTACCTTAAGGCTAAGACAGATTACTAGCCACAGACACGTAGGAATTGAAGCTGGACTTCTTAAACCAAAAGAAAAGGTGCTGGGTTTGGCATCACGAAGGTCTGCATTTAAAGCCTGACTTGGAGATGTTACGGGTATGACCTCCGGGAGGTCAGCTTCCTTCTCTGGGCTTTGGCCTGGATGGCAGGACGAGGAAGGTCCCTTCAAGCTCCAAGCTCTGTGCCCTACCTCTAAATCTGCCTTATATATAATCGCTAATCAAGTCTCCATCAAAATCTAGGACAAAATTAAAACTTGGACCCAAGGCCCTGGCTTCCATGCCAAGCCTATTACATTATACGACACAGGAATTTTAACAATCTCATTATTATTTTTATAATTATTGGTGCTGAGTTTCATAGTAATTTTTATTAGTTCATTAGCTCAACTGAGAGCATGAGGCAAACCCATGAGGTAAAAGCCTCTCTCTAGGCAAGAATGCGAACATATTAATCCATGAACTATTCAGTTTCTCCAAGTCCATTAGATGGAAAGTTTTCTTGTTAAAAACAAAGCAAGCCCCCAACCAAAAACCCTAAGAGGAAGGAAACAAAGCCTAAGCAAAGTTTTATGTGATGTCCTATATATATCTATAAATTTGACTCTGACTAGTCCCAGGAAGTGGTCTGAAAATGAATGCACTTTATGGGAAAGCCCACTCATTGTTAGTTATAATGTTCAGTCAGGAAAACATGCCCATTTTACAGATCAAGCATGGTGGTTAAGCCCCAAACTAAATTTAACAGTTTCTAAAACCGAAGGTCATTTGTTAGTCTCACTAACTCTCCAAGAGCCTGGGCACAAAGGACTGGAAAATGCATAAAGACTTGTGTCAGGGAGGATAAGGATCACAGATTCAATCTAACAAATCCTCATTAAGTGAGTGCCTTTTGTAGGCAAGGCACCACATTAGGCATTACAGCTATAAAGACAAAACCAAGCAACTTCTGCCCTCAAAGAGCTCACAGTCTCTAAGGGAAGGAGATCTGCACAAATAAGGAAATGCAAAGGAATTTCTTGAGGAGGAGATTATTGGCTGATAACATTAGATCCTACTAGAGCAGGGGTCGGCAACCTTTTTGGCCATGAGAGCTATAAACGCCACATTTTTTTAAATGTCATTTCGTGAGAGCCGTCCTGTGCTCACAGTGCCGCTCCTGTAACAGCACCTGGAAAAAAAAAGGACTTTATGCCTCCTGCAGAAAGAGCCATACGTTGCAGACCCCTGTACTAGATCATGAAGCTCGTTGAGGGCAGGGCCTCTTTCCCATTCTTTGCTATCTCCAGCACTTTGCTCAGCGCTTGGCTGATGGTAGGTGCCTAATAAATGCTTACCGATATCAGGAAAGATTTGCATAGAAAGTGGTACTGAACCTGTGCTTTCAACCACAGGGTAGGTTCTGATGGAAAGTTTCACCACTAAGATTATAGACGGGGTGCTCGCCTGCCAATCAAATCCAGGCCAAAAGCCATGTCAACATCAACCTCTAAAACTGACAAGAGATCTTTTTGGAGGAACAGCATACTCCCAAGGCATGGCCCAGAAAAATGATGAGGCTTCTTGGTTCCTCCAAGAATAGAGCAGGAAGGATGCTGACCTAACTTTAAGCCTCTGTCAAATCAGGCACCCAGGCACTGGCATTGACAAGTGGCGAGATTCTTCCTGTCACAGCGTCCACGGTGAATGGAGCTGGCTTCTTATTTAAAGCAATCACCCAGCAAACTTCCTGACGCTCTCTCTTTTCTCCGCTGCTCTTGGGACATCAGTATTCAGGCCGATCTATTCCTGGCATTAAATCTCCCACCGGTTTCAGCAAGAAATTTAAATTATTTAACTTTGGGAACCTTGATTACATTATGCTTGAATCACCAGCTCACTATTTGCATACTGGTAGGGAGAGAAAATCATCAGACCGCTTCCCACCGTGTGGGCTCTGTCTCTCTAAATAATTCCACTTATGCAAACACTACAGATTCTTAGTGGAATTGCCCTGGTTTGGGAAATGGCAGGCAAGACCATTTTAAATCTCCTTCCATAGCATGCACATCTTCCCTTAGAGAAGCACAAATCACATCACGTATTAGATGCTTAAAAAAAGAAGTTCCCAGTGGACCCAGATCTTTAAATCAAAGCATCCTTCCCATTTCCCTACAACCAATTTGCCAACAGAGACTCCGACTTCTTATGCATTTTGAACATGCTAATGAGCCTCTGTCAGCAACATAAATCATTCCCCATGCCAATTACACATCTGTCTGGCTCATCTGGAAGCGGGGGGCCGGGGGGCAGCCTGCATGGCATGTGGGGAGCACTTCCTAGGAGACCCAGGTACTGTGTTGTTGTCTAGACTCCAATCTGGATGGAGAAGGGTGGGGTCCTTCCCTCTACACAAAAGGGACTTTATTTACCCTGTTCCTTTCCATGTAGACATTGGTTCATTCATTCACTTATTCATTCAATCAAAAATGCTTAAGTGTCCCTATCCTGGCCACAGGAGGAAGGTGGACTGGGAGATCTGAATATTCATAGCCTTCGAGTGCTGTATTTCCAGGGAGGTTCTCCCACAATCTCCAAAAATCAAATGAGAGAGGGAAACTGTTTAAATGGCGCATGCCGGCATCTATTCGAGAATCAAGATTGGAGGGCAAACTCCCCCCCACCCACCCATATTTTCCGCAAAAATGGCACGGGCGAAGGAGGGAAGCCCACCTGTGGTTCCTAGAATCAGAGCCCTCTGGTCAGATCCTTTGGGGGGCATCTCCTAGAATCTAGAGCACCAGAGGAAGCTCAGAGCAGCTGGGGTCCAAACCCAGCCCCAAGCATGAATTCCCTCTACCATCTGAAGAAATGGCCAATCTAGCCCCCCTGGGAAGCAGTCTGGGTCAGGACCCCAGTGTTCCAGCCCTTCTTGACTAGCTCGGCGCCCAAGGACACCGCCTGGTCTCCGTCTGCTGCCATTCCACAAATCGTGGGAGTTGGGCAGCCCAGGAATAGCCGAAGTCAGTTCCAACTTTGCGGCGATGATTTGGTGATCTCTGTCCAATCCATGACTTCCTTTGAAGCGCAGGAGCACCTCCGGACCTTTCTGGTTGCCTCGTCCCACCCCCAGCTCTTAGCGCTCTTGTCTCTTCCCATTACTGTCCGTCAGCCCACACAGCTGATGGCCATCCCTGGCAGGACATAAGCTCCCTGCGGGCAGGGACTGTGACATGTTTTCCTTTTTAGTTTTATTTAATTTTTAGTCATTTAATTATCCAGGCTGTAGTCAAGTAATTAATTCATGAGCAAAGATTTGGGGCTGCCTCTGTGCTAGGGCTCGGGGATACAGACAAGATTGCCTCGGGCTCCGTCCTTGGGGGGCTTCGGTTCTGCAGACCAGGGGTTTTTAGCCGCTTCTGTGTCAGTCCGGGGAAGCCTCTCGAGCCCTTCTCAGAATCACGCTTTAAATGCATAGAATAAACCCTTGAGGATTACGAAGGAAAGCAGTGACGTGTGCACACAGGGAACACGAGATGAGAACAAGCAAGACCAAGGACCTGAGAGGAGGACCCCAACGGGAGGGGAGCCTATTCCAAGTACAAAATACTGACACAAGGATGGGGGAGGGGGGGGAGAGGCAGGGGACGGACCATCTGCAGCCTTCACCAGGTAGAGCCATGTGGCGACCACGAAGATCCAGGACAAAAGTCGGGTCCACACGCGACGCCTAGCATTCTGTTCTGCAGGCTGCCATGGCCGCCGGGTCAGTCTGATGGTGCCTCAACCCTTGGCGGCTTGCTAACAAGAGCAAACAGAGCCTGCCCTCCATCGCTCGTGCTCACAGCTGTTTGGGCCCATTCAGAGAGGAGCAGCCCCGGCTGTAGCTTCATCATTTTAGGGGGATTCTGC
>NW_025349776.1:0-12059 GCF_016433145.1 Gracilinanus agilis
GCCCCATGATGGAACCAGCTCCAAAAATCTGGTAGCCAATAAATAGAAGGAAGGGTTTGCTTTTTAATTATCCACGATCTGAACATATGGAGTTGACTTGTTTACATAGTAGGGAATTGGGGTGAGAGGAGAGAAATGGCCAAAAAAAGTTGGCATCTGATAGAGGGACCAAATTTTCTTGTAATGGACTTTTGCAAGTTTTAATATCATCCATATATGCTCTATTTTTAATCTAAAAAAAAAATAAAACTTACATAGCACAAAGTAAAAACTGGTCCCAAAGACCCTTTCTCCCATTGTTGAGGTCTCTGAAATGTCTTTTTTGAGAAAGGGGCTGGACCAACCATTATTTATTTTCTGATCTTTGCCTCTAAGCCTCAACTGCCTGTCCTGTATGCTCTTTAGGCATGAAGAGCAGGGACAATCCAGGTACAAATAAAAGGATAATGAGAGAGAACACTAACTCAAGTGTCAGGAGACAGGTTCTTAGCTTTGATACCAAATATCTAAAGAAAAAATACTCAAGTTACAACCTTTTTTAGGACTTTGGTTTCATCATTTGTAAACTTGAGAGAGAGAGATAGAGTTGGACTTTAAATAATCTCAAATGTCTCTGACATCCTTAAAATGTTATTTTAGGATCCTACTTAGTGAAATTCTTGTTTAATTTTATTAGTATATATAATAAAAATCTATCTTCACAACCTGCTGTTGTGACTAAGGCAGTTAACTTCCCTAGTCCTCAGTTTCCTTATTATAAAATGAATGCATATGATCAGATCATTTAAGTGAGTATTAAGCTTTTAAAAACAAAATTAATTTTTTGTTTCATTAATTTACCTAGTTAACTTTCTCCTCCCCATTAGAGAAGGTTCATTTTTGCAAACGTATATCATATAATAGTGTCTTTCTTACTTATTTATTTCTGTTTAGCTTTTCTTTCCCTGGAGGTGGACATATACAAGTCATTCTTCAAATAATATTTCTGTTGCTATATAATGTTCTTTTGCTTCTTATTTCTCTCTTCACAATTTCATGTAGAACTTTCCATGTTTTTCCAGAATTAATCTGTTGGTTATTACTGTTGGCATAGTAATATTCCATCACAATCATATGCCACAACTTGTTCAGCTATCACCCCTGTTGATGGGCTTCCCCTCAATTTCCAGTTCTTGCCACCACAAAGAGAACTGCAATAAATATTTCCGAACATGGAAGTTCTTTTCCATTTTCCTTGGTCACCTTAGGAAATAGCCTAATAGTGGTATTGCTGGGTTAAAAGGTATACATAATTTTTTAACCGAGTGTGATTCCAGATTGCTTTTCAAAATGATTGGATCAGTTAACATTTGGACCAACACTGTATTAATGTCCTCATTTTTCCATATCCCTTCCAAATCGGCTGGAGAAGGAAATGACAAACCCCACTCCAGGATCTGCAAACCCCAGATAGGGTCTTGCAGAGTGGTACACGACTGAACAATAAGGAATATCTCTCTGTCCTTCAAGGACAAGCTCATCTGCTTTCCAACAGGCCCTTGGCCAGAATTAACAATGAAGTGGTGCTTTTTTCAGGTGTATAAGGGAAGGGATGGGGATGGAGTAGACAGAAAGAGGATGGTTTACACTCTTGTATTGGCTGAGGGAATATTCCTCACTGATGGAATCAAGAGATGACTGATGTACCCATCATAAAGTTTTGTTATTGTTTTTGTTGTGGTTGGTTTGTTTTTAAAATACATTTCAACCAATACATATCAAGCACTGTTCTGTTGACATCCTTTCTAAAATATGGTGCATATAACTGAATGTCCTCCAATACAATGATATATATATATAGTATGATGCAGTATAGATGTCATCTGATTGTCACCTTACATGTTATGACACAATTTCTTCGTTAATGCCAAGTTAATTTTTTAGTTGTTGAATCATACCATTGACTAGTATTTACCTTGCAATCAACCAAAACACATGAACTTTTTTTCCCACACAAATTGTTGTCTTGACATGATGCCTCCACCTTGTTGTTGGGTCACTCATGTATTCATCTTGCATAGTTTTGTTTTTCACTTTTTAATAAGAATTGAATGATGAGTTTTCTTGCCCATTCATACCAGTATCTATCACCTCTTTTTGATTCTTAAGGATTTTCTTAGAGATCATCCTTTATCATCCCTCTTGCATCAACTTCAGAATTTTAGTCCTTGAGGCTATTCTTCCTCTAAACCAGTTGAAATTTATTCTTACCACTTACAAGATGCTAGTCATACTGCTTCTTCTTCTTCTACCCATGGGAAGATAAGGCAATCACTTCCTCCTCAGTTATATAAATACTAATAGCTATTATTAATTTAATTCATTTATTTATTCACTTTTATGTTTGTTTACCTATGTCTGTCTGTTATTTATCTATCTGTCTGTTATCTATCTATCTATCTGTCTTCTTGCTTATTTAATTACACTTTGGCCACGACTTCCATTTTATTGGTAGAATCATGTTCAAAATAGTTCCCTTTTGTTCCTCCCTAACTGTTTCTGTATAGCAGTGATGGTGAACCTACGGCATGGGTGCCAAAGATGGCACACAGAGTGCTCTCTGTGGGCTCCCCACTCCAGCTAGTTACTAGGAAGGCAGAGGGCATTGGGCAGAGCTACTCCTCTCCCTTTCTCCACTGTGAGTGATGACATTTCTTCATGCCCCACCACCCTTCTGTCCAGCAGTCCAATGAGAGCACCCAAAAGGAGTAAGGTGTGGGAGGCTCACAGGTGGCAGAGTACTCAGGTCACTCCCCTCCCCCTCTCTACACTTGCTGTGGACATTCCTCATTTCCTCCACCCAGCAGTCCAATGGGAGCACTTACACTCCCCATTTCCCCCCATATGGGGGTAAGGTGGGGTGCACCCAGCATTCAGTGGGCGGTGGGGTGCGGCATGCCATCTCGGGGGGTGGGCATGTCACTCTGTCTGGGGTGGATGTGTGCAGGGCCCAGCACTCTGTCTCTAAAAGGCTTGCCAACACTACTATATAATAATATATGTATTTTTAAATTCAACACATTTATTAAGTATTAATTCTCTGCTAACTGCAATACTAAATACTTTGTTCATAAGTATTGCATCCTGAACCTTTCAAATTAGTTACCACTTAGGTTAGGAAATATTTGTAAAATATCAGAGCAAGCCAACCAAAATGTACTAAAGAGGATATTATGCTATATAATAATATTCAATTTCCTCTATCACTTTGCTAATAAAGCATCACCATTAAAATTAAATAGAATCATTTGAAACCTTTCATTTACATTATCTTCTTCAGAGAGGAGCTGTTTTTGTTTTTTTTTTTTTGTCTTTCTTTTTTATCCCCATTGCTTATTATAGAGGAACAAGAGCTTGGCTTGTATGGTTGTTTTCTATAACTATAAATTTCCTCTATTTCTGATGACAGTAATTTGCATGTTTCCCTTAGAAACCGTTGGCAAATAATTAATTGGCTATGACTCTGGACTTAGAGCATTTTGGCTTCAAATCCTACAATAGACACTGCCTATGTGACCATGGGCCAATCTCTTAGCCCCCTGTGGCCTCAGTTTCCTCATATGTAAATGAGGGGCTTGTATTCCATGGCTTCCAGGTCCTTTACAGCCCTAGATGTAATGAGTCTATAAAACATGCCTTTAGCATGGAACACTTTCTGCAAAAGAATACTTACTTAGCTTCTTCTTAATTGACCAATTAGGTTCCCTATACCAATAAAAGTGCCCTTCAGTTTCTTAAAAATACTTCCAGGGGGGGCAGCTGAGTAGCTCAGTGGATTGTGAGCCAGGCCTAGAGACGGGAGGTCCTAGGTTCAAATCCGGCCTCAGACACTTCCCAGATGTGTGACCCTGGGCAAGTCACTTGACCCTCATGCCCACCCTTACCACTCTTCCATCTAGGAGTCAATACACAGAAGTTAAGAGTTAAAAAAAAAAAATAAAAATAGAATGCCAGTTTCTTTTAAAAAAAAAATACTTCCAGGGATGAAACCTAACCATGTAATTGAGATAGAAGTTGTAATAATCTACTACTAAAGAAAAATTTCTTGGTTGCCTGGAATGCAGAAAGTGAACAATGGTCCTTTTTACATGGTACAGTGCTTGTAGTGTGCTTTATTATAATTGATGTTAATGTGTGACAAGGATGTAGGTGGTTTATTGAATTTCTTTTCTTTTTTTTTTTAATACCTCATTGCTATTTTTTAGAAAGCCTTACCTTCTGTTTTAAAATCAAGACGAAGTATTGGTTCCAAGGTGGAAGAGTTTTAAGGATTAGGCAACTGGGGTTAAATGACTTGTAGTGAGGCACATAGCTAGGAAGTGATTGAGGTAATACTTGAACCCAGAGAACCTCTAATCTCTAAGCTTAGCTCTCTATTTACTGAGCCATCTAGCTGCCTACCCTTTTTATTATTTGTAAGAAATCTCTGATTTCTTGAAATGTATAATAGAGATTTTACCAAATATTTGTGAGAAGGATGAGTTTAAAAAAATAATCCTCTTTGCTTCTTAAAATTAAAATAACATTTTGTAAGCCAGAGAGTGTTTTAATTATATATGTATGTTGAATGCATTTTAGCAGAGTTAGAAAATACCTTTTTGAGATAACTTGCAGATCCTACCCCCCTGTAACATGGTAGGTAGAACCCTGAGTTTCCAGAAGCACTTAGAAGTTATGATTTGTGACCAAGCTTATGTAATTAGTCAGGCCAGAGGAGACATTCCTGTTCAGATTTTCCTGATTCCAAGCATAGGTATTCTGACTTATGCCATTTGGATTCTAGTTTTAATTGTGTCAATATGTAAATTGCATAAAATTGGAAATATATTTATAAATAATATATTTTCTCCGTGTTGGAAGAGTTGCACCAAGAAGCTGCTGGTGGTTGAAATTTATGCACTTGAAATTAATTTATATTCTCAATGATATGTACACACTTATGTTTTTAACTATACAGAGATACAGAAAATATATCTTTATGCACATACACATGCATATTATGCTTTTCCAATCCAAATCATCTGATAAAATTAAATCATGATCTCTTATGAGCTATATTAACTGTAATACATGACTTAACACTGCCTAATCTGGCATTCTTTTTATCTTTTAATAAGATTCTCATGCATATTTAAGTGTCACACATCAAAGACTAATAGGAAGGGGGAAGTATCAAATCTCTTTCTCTCAAGTCTTCTAGAAATGAATTTCTAACCCCTGACCAAAATAAGACAATTTTTTTTTCTTTTTGGAGAGCCAGGGCAAAGTGTTTGCCAAATGAGAAGTACCAGCTGCACTTAAATTGAAATTCTGTGAGATTTGAAAATGAAATATTTTTATGCTCTTTCCCACTATAAGATGTTTGGAAAATATTGAATTTTTATTGCACTAAACTGTGAACACTTGGATGAGATGGCCTTGCTCATTTAAAGGGTACTAGAGGCTGTTTTCCTTTTTCTTTTTGGAGTCCAGTAGAGTGTTTGTATAAACTCATTAACCAAAAGGAGGAGTGTGTCTGGCTTTACTTCTCAGTTGGGTGTTCCCAGGGGGCACACATCTTAATTGGAAATGAGCTACCCCTTTGACTGTGTTCTGTCATTGATTGGACAATAAGCTTTTCTCTGGTTGTCAAAGGCATTTATAGTTCCTGTTGATAGCAGTCTGCTTAAATAAAACAACCTATTTGCCAACAAGTGTATGAAGAGTATATTAAATGCTTGAGAGGCAGTCAGTGTGTTCCTAAATAAATTTACCCTGTTTGAATTAACACAGGAGATATTTTGTTTTTCAAGCATTTTAAAGGGATGTTTATATATTCTCTAAATATGAAAGAACAAAATTAACTCTCCATGTCACTGGCCATTGAAAAGCATCCTTCTGTAGTCATATTATCCAAGATTTTGTTATTTTTAGAAAAGGGTTGGGGGTGGGGAGAGAAGTAGGTGTCTCAGATAATACAGCATGAATTGCCACTGTTTTTGTATTCTGCAACACAGGATGATTTGGTTGTTGCTGGTAGTAGTGAGTTAAGAAACATTGAATATATTTTTATATCCTAAGCTTCTTCTCAAATCCTTCAAAAAACTTCTTAGTGACTGTTCATAAATCTTCTTGGGACCTATATATGGTACCAAGAAAAAGGGATATATTCTTTTTTTACCTTTTTCATATTTTCTTTCATCTAAAAGTTCACCAATACTCAGAATTTATGTCTTGATATTTTATGATGAAAAATGAAATAAAAGTGAGAATGTGGACCATGTTTCATTTTACTGTGCCTGAGCATGGCTACACCTAGAGAATCACCTTCCATTTTTTTATACCATATTTTCATTTATATATTCATTTTTTACGAATAAGAGATTTTATTAAAATCATTTATAAGTAAAATGAACATAATGTCTTGGTGTGTACAAGGCCACAGACTAAAGCACAAGAGGGATATATGTATGACTTAATAGAATAAAAGTCATTATACACATGTTAATAATGTACACAGAAAGAGAAGAATGAGCAGTGTTAAATTACAGTAAATGATTACATAGCTTTACTTTTTCTTGATAATATGGAATTTCATGATTCTTATTCAAGGATTTAAAAGCTGAGCCTTCTTTGGAATTTGCAACGAAAACAGATCTTGACTTCTTCTTTGATTTGTCATTATTCTTCTTCGGAGGCTCTGGGTTTGCCTGCATGTCTCTGCCATAGAGGTACTTGTATGTTTCAGAACGGATGTATTCAAAGACATGAGCACTCCGAGCTGGAACTGGTCAGCAATTGGGGTAACCCAGGCATTATTTTCTGCTTTGAAGACCTGCTTCTGACCTGTCAAATCCAAGTTTCCAAGCTCAGGGAGAAGGACAGCCGGGGTTTCCCTTGGATGTGTAGGTCTTTCAGTTGCGTAAGTTCCCCAATTTCTTTTGGCAGTGATATCAGATCATTATCCCTAAAGCTGAGTATCTGCAACTTTGTGAGCTTCCCAATATCTGGCGGCAGGATTTCAAACGTTGGCACTTGGATAAAGTGCATGCAGGGTGGTAAGGTAGAAGATGATTCCAGGAAGATAATTTTCATTCAAGTTGTTATAAGTCAAATCAAGGACCTCCAGAGCTGGTAAGGAGCCAAATCCTTGGGGCAAAGTATTTAGCTTCTTCATACCAAGGTTCAGGTGTTTGAGTTTTTGGAGGCTGCTGCTCTGCGTGGGGAGCTTTTCAATCTGGTTATTGAAAAAGTTCAGTACTTCCAGATTCTTCAGTTCTGACACATTTGGAGGCACAGTTGTTAGCTTGTTGTGGCTGAGAACCAGTTGTGTAGTGTGGGATAAAGTAAACAAGCCATGGACATCTAGCATGTTGGAGATGCCTCAGTCACACATGCCCACCTCGGGCTGGTTCTTCTCCCGACTCTCCTCCACCAGCTTCTTCAAAGACTTAGACATGGTTGTGGGGAACAGAAGCAGTAATCTACACGGATCAGCCAGGAGCTAGGGGGTTCTGACAGCCCAAAAGAGTAAACATGCCCTGTCTTCTATGCCATATTTTTAGAAGAATTTTCTCAAGCTTTTTAGTACATTGAGAAGGGTGGGTCATGATCTTAGGAAACTGAAGGTGATGTTGTTCGAGAATCAGGTGAAGGATGTGAGAATGGAAGCAGAGATGCCAAGCCCAGAGAACAATACTTTTGAGGGATGTGATAGCCTTCTGCATGTATTTTAAGGGCTACCATAACGAAAGGGGATTCGAGTTCTTCTTGGCTTTAGATAACAGACTTAGAAATTGCAGGAAGGTAAATTTAATTAGCACTATTCCCAAAGTGGAATTAACTTCTTCTGGAGATTGTGGTTTCAGTGAAAGACTAATCATTTGTGGCTATGTGAAAAGGGATCATAGTTCAGCTACTGGTTAGACTAGGTGACTTGTGGATGGTTTTTCAGGTCTGAGAATTCTTGATTTATTTGTCAGTGATGATCATAATAGCTAATGCTCTTAAAAGGGTTTATAATCTCGCCAATTCAGGAATTCTTCCTAAGTAAAGCAGATCATTCCCCTCCTCCTTCTTCCCTCCCCCCCATACCCCATCTCGTCTGATCTTGTTATCTGTCTTAAAAATTAGCCACAGAAGGGAGAGGTCCATACAGCATTCTGGAGGCTTTTATTGGCATTCTCCCTTTCATAGAGCCACCTTCATAAAATGGTATAATCTCAAAAGAGGGTTTTGCTTTTATGGGATTTTCTATAGTAAAAGAGCTCCTCAGTTTTCTGAAATCAACTCAGGCTGCTTTTCTCTCCCCTTTTTCAATTCACTCAGTATTTACATGTGCTTTAAAGTTTGTGACCTACTTGCTGTATATGGGTTTCCCCAAAGTCTTAGAACAATAAGACTTTGGGGGCACTGTATTGCAATCATTTTGTGATGAAGGTGCAGTTAATTCCTATTTTACAGATATGGAGACTCATACTATAAGAGTTTAAAAGAGAGTTTGCTTAGGGTGTCCCAGAATTAATTAGCATAAGGAAACAGAATTAAAAAAATCAAATCACCTTAAAACAAAAGGGAACAAAAATGCATGAATGAGTTGGCACTTGATATTTTTTGTTAATCCATTTAAAATCTTGAATCTAAAAACATATTCTTTACACATTTGTTCTTATTGCATGAGAAAGACATCACTAAAAGTTTTTTTTTTTCTTTTTTAGAAACGGGCTACAGGACAAATACTATTTGACAAAGTGTGTGAACAACTCAATTTATTGGAGAAGGACTATTTTGGGCTTTTATTTCAAGAAAACAATGATCAGAAGGTAAGAGAAATTGTTTTGTTTCTAAAAGAGTATCTCCGAAGTAGTTAATTTTGTCAAACATTCTTAGGTTTTGTTTCTCACTGAATTTTAAAAGAAAAAAGTCTATAAAATGGAATATTTAATCTGGCATGTATCACCAGAGGTTAGAAGGAAGGATGCAATATGGTAGATATTGTTATATGCTGTATACGCTTCTCCTTCACCTCTGCCTTATGGCTTTTCTGGCTTTCTTTAAGACCCCGTGCAGATCCCACCTACTGCAAAAGGCCTTTCTTTGTCCTACCCACTGTTAGTCCCTTCTCCCACTTGAACTGCGTCCATTTTGTATGTTCATAGTTGTTGTCATGTTGCCTCTCCCATCAGAATATAGTATTTTTGCAAGAAAACTGTGCATTTGCCCCATTATTGTATCTGTATTACTTAACACAATGCCTGACATAATAAGTGCTTCACTGGGAACAAGACTGGAAGGAGAAGCATTTGAATCCACTATCCTGCCCACAAAGGTTTAAAAAGCTGAAGGGATAAAACAGTGAATAAAAGAGTCAGGATACAAAAAGAGCTTGACAAATAAGAGTATTGGGTTGACTCTCATAAGATAACATTTGTTAGGGATAAAATGTAAAAGAGAGAGTGTGGTTACATAGCAAAATTTTTTGTAAGAGATTTGGGTATTTTAATTGCCTGCAAACTTAGTATGAGTCAGAAAAACCTAATGCAGTCTTAAATTGTGTTAAGTGTCTTTGAAGAATAAGGAGATAATTCAGCCAGTAACCTGTGGGACATCCAGTTGCTGAATGAATTTAAGAAGTGTAATAAACTTGGAGACCCTAATGGAATCCATTAATCCATCTTCTTTTTACAACCCCCCCCCCCCCCCCCCCCCCGGTGCAAATTAGGCATTATTGGTAGGAATTGGAGCCTGGTTAAAATCTGTGTTGGTTTGGGATTTGTGCGATATAAACTGTGGTTTTTTGTATACTTCAGCTTCTGCTTGGTTTGTATAACTGAAATTTTTGTACTTTTTAAAATTTACTTTGAAGAATTGAGAACACCATGCATCCAATATACAAACAAATTAATCTTTCCATGATTGTATTACTCTGGGGGAGGGGGGGGGACAAGCCAGTTATATCTTCCAACTTAATTGCTATCATACCCAAGGGATCCTGGGACTATAGGATTAATAGGGGATAGGGGAGCAGTTAGGGAACTGGCAGCATTTACCCAGATGGTAAATAGAGAGCTATGTGGGGCAGACCCTGGATGATAGCCAGGCCTTGCTACCTGTGAGTGTTCCTTAGTGCTGGTGGTGGTGGTGGGGACTCTTTTAACAGTAAAGGACAGATCAGAGGAGGTAAGGATTGGGAAGTCTGATTGAGAGGGGAGAGGAGGGTGCTTTAGTCATCAAACATCAAAGAGAAGGGCAGGGCTAAGGAAGAGGAACTGTAATTGAGGAGGCAAAAAAATAATGTCATATTATAGCACTGGGAGAGAAAGTGAGGGTCCAGCAAAATTCCTACAGACACAGAAGCCTCTAGATCAGGGGTCGGCAACGTATGGCTCTCGAGCCATATCTGGCTCTTTTGAGGGCCATATCTGACTCTTTCTGCAGGAGCCATAAAGTCAATTTTTTTTCAGGTGCTGTTACAGGAGCGCACTGTGAGCACTGTATGGCTCTCACAAAATTACATTTTAAAAAACGTGGCATTTATGGCTCTCACGGCCAAAAAGGTTGCCTGTTGCCGACCCTTGCTGGTCTTGGATGGTCCTTGAGCTAACTCCTGTTCATCTTGAAAAAGGAGTCCCTAGGCCTTGATACCTGGCCAGTATCTAAAATTCTCTTCCTAAGGAACTCCATGTAGAAACTGGAGAGCTTGGTTTCCTCCTGTGACCCCAAATTGCTCTCTTTCTTTATCTCAGGTTTTGTTTTTTGGTTAGATGTCTTCAAGCAACCCCATTTGCAATCCTGAACCCCCCTTATTCTCAATCCTGAATGGCTTATAAAATTTCCTACAAGTGGCTTCAAGTATTTAAAAACCTATTTCCTATTTCATTCAGGAAGACCTGGGTAAAACTGTTCTCTTCCATATACTATGAACTCCTAACAAATCACATAGCCTCTTGGTATTCTAGGTGTCTTTAAGTTGCAGATAAAATGACTGCTGGTATTGTTAGAGCATATTTCTTCATCCTAGCACTTTCAGTATCAATAGAATCACTGTCAATAATCTCTGTCCTTACTATGTACCAGGTAGTATGCTATATTTTGGATTTACAAAGACAAATGAAACATTTCTTCCCCTTAAGATGGGGGGGAATGTTTGCAGGTAGTTTGGAAGCAGTCATTAGACAGGGAGAGAGAATAGGGATGAAAAGAAGAGGCAATCTTTTTGAATGGGATGGAATGGGATCACTTGAACATAGATGAGGGCTTTTCCTAGAGAAGGGTCACCTTTTCATGTGAGAAAGGAGTGTGAGAGGAGACAATTGAACGATATCAAATGAGAAGAGGGAGCTTGTGGGTATAGCCTTGGATTTTTTTCAGTGAAATACAATTTCAACATTAGATTATTGAAGTGTCTCAAGATCACAAAAAGTACTACCACTTTCCAGGGTGAGGAGATTTTTGTTTGCTTTTGCAAAAGTCTCTTGCTTATCATTTCAATTTATCATTTTAAAAAAAGGCCAACCAAGGCCACTGTTGTTTGTAAGAAGATTTTTCCATTGAAACAAAAATCTCAAGCCTACCTTTGATGTAACCAGAACTCAGTTGCTTTTTTTCAGCTAGACACCAAATTGGAAGAGTTTCAATTCACACTGCATATATAAACATCCATTTCAGTGTTAGATCTTTTTAATGTCTGTTGAGAACCATTATGTAAAATCCTGCAATGGAAAATGACATTTAAAATCTTGGTGTCATTGAATAGCAAGATTTCATTTTAGAAAGAGATTCCATGTCCACAAAATTCTTGTGTTCATTTCTAAAAGAACTATCATTGTGAATTTTGGACTCTCTTCAAAGGATTTTGACGTTGGCACTTGGCCTATGGATTATAATATGTTTTCCACATGGTGTATTTAAAGAGAAATTTGTTAGAGGTGCTAGTTGATATAAATAGCTAATTTCCTATGAAAAAAAATAGTTAACAGACATTTAATGGTTCTCTCTCTCTCTCTCTCTCTCTCTCTCTCTCTCTCTCTCTCTCTCTCTCT
>NW_025349777.1:0-9297 GCF_016433145.1 Gracilinanus agilis
GGGTGTGGCAGTGGCAGTTGGCCTCTGGCAGTTGGCAGAGTCCCACAGAGAGACTTTCAGGGCTGGAGGAGGTAAAATCTTTGTCTCTCTCTCTCTCACTGTCTGAGGGAAAGACCTGAAGGAGCTTAGTGTTTTCTTTTTCTAACTTGAGAAACATCATTGACTATCTATTGCTATTTTTATCTAGATTGATTTAACTCTGAGAAGACCAAAGAAAACTCTGGCCTTTGGTTTGGATTCTGAGTCTGTGAAGGCTCAAAGACCCAACTTGATTCTTGTTGAGACTCAACTAGCTAGCCTTTGTTATTTTTATAACTTAAAGGTGCAGTTAAGAACTGCAAGGATAATATTGTTAGTTTTATTTAGAATAGTAAAAATGTGGGTTACTCAGATCAGGAAGGATTAATGTAGCCTGTGAAACACAGGAGAAGCAGTTCCTTGAAGAACCAGGGAATTTTATTTGGGTGGAGTTAGAATCTCTTAAGAGTTAGAAATCCTTTTATCCTTATATATTTCAATAAATATTATTTTTTTATAACAAGAATCTCTTTAGCATCCTTGTGCCTGGCCCTGAAGAGAAGTTCATTTATGAGCTTCACTTCACTTTATCAGTGAAGATAATTTTGATTATATCTATCACAAGTATCTGAACAGTTTTGAACCTTTATTTGCATAGTTTGCACTCATTTATTTTTACAGTTTCACCTTTTTATTTTTACAAGGGGCAAATCTCCCTGAGCAGCTAGTAGAAAGAGAGATGAGGCTGGAGAGTTGGTGGACCTTGGCTCAAATTCTAAACCTCTCCAGATCACAGTTTCTCCATTTTAAAAATTCTCACCTTAAGAAGAGAAGGAACTTTAATCATCATTAATTCCAGGAGTTCTTAAGCTTTTCTGAGCCATGGTTTCTACCATCCACTCCATTTCTAAGTTTCATGATCCCAAGTCCAGGTCACACTGTGACTTATAATCTCACTGAGCTGTAAAGGACTAATACACAAGACTTTCTCAGGAGCAGTTTGTTGAGGGAATAGACAAGATAGAGAGAAGAGAGGGGAGGAGAGGAGAGAAGGGGAGAGGAGAGGATAGGAGAAGAGAGAGGAAGAGAGGGGAGAAAAAGGAAGATGAGGGGAGAGGAGGGGAAAGAAGGGGAGAGGAGAACAGGGGAGAGAATTTCTGAAAGTAAAGGTCAAGTAGAAAGTAGTCTTAGGCAATAGAAAAAGGTACAGGAAAGAAAGGTTTAGCACCCTGAATATAACCTTCCCCCAAGAACAATTTTGCCTGGTCATTCCTAACTAGCCTAGAAATATCCCTTTAAACCCTGTTATTTGGAGAAAACTGATGCTGGTATGTATCTTTTAGGTGCCACATCCCATAAATGGTCCATGCAGGTTCCATCAGATGTGACAGGGGAAGCTGGTGGAGGAGTTGTTCTGCTCTGCACCTTCACTCATCCCCACAAGTATTATGATGGCATGATCACTGTCATCTGGAGGATCCGGGAGCCTTTTAATGGGAGTCAAGTGTTTCGCTGTGTGGTACACAGCAACAGTGACCATTGCCAGACCACTGTCAGCTACAAGGGCAAGTACAAACTGCTTGGCAACCCACGACACAATAACATCTCCATCAGGATCGACAACCTGACCTGGGCAGATGGTAACCGGTATTTCTGCAGGGTAGAATTTGCTGGAGACATCCATGACCGCTATGAGAGCAGGAGTGGAATCCGACTCCACGTGATTGGTGAGGCAAGCAGTCAGTCAACTGTCCTTAGTGAGCTTCTTTAGGATACTTGTTTTGTTCAGTGCCCCCTCCCCATCCTGCAAGGACCAGCTTTTACTTGGGATTGGGGAAGATGTCCTTTACTAAACCCTTCCCTTCTGACTTAGCATCAAGTAGAAAGGGCTAGACAGTTGAGGTTAAGTGACTTGCTCAGAGTCACACAGCTAGGAAGTTTCTGAGGACAGATTTGAACCAAAGATCTCCCATCTTTAGGCCTGACTCTCAATCCTCTGAGCCACCTAACTGCCCTCTTTCCAATTACATTTTAATCTGCTTGGATCACGCTCTGGAGTATTGCAGAAGTTGACCAAGTTTGATCCCTCTGCTCTACAATGTGCCTGGCAATTGCTTGAACACTTCCATGAAATGGGAGCCTACTACCTCCCCAGTCATCCCAGGCTACTTTTAGAGATCTTTAATGACTAGAAAGTGGTTCCTTACAGCAAGTCTAAATTTTACTTTTTGGAATTTTCTATCACTTCTGTTGGTTTGGCTCTCCAGAAGCAAATGAGATAAGTCTAAGCCCTCTTTCAAGAGGCAGCCCATCAGCCCATCAAAAACTTGAATGAATTACAATATCCTTCCTGAAAATCTTTTCTTCTTCTGGGCAAAACACCCCCAAATCTTTCAACCAATCATCAAATGGCATTAATCTGACCTTTTGTTAAAGTGGTTACCTTTTGAGTGCTCTCTAGATTATATACAATCTTCTTAAAAGAAGGTTTCCAGAACTGACCATAGTACTTCAGATGTAAACTGGCCAGAATAGCATATAGCAAAGATTAGTATTTTCTCATTCCTGAAAGTGATGCCTCTTTTAGCACAACCCAGGATCATAGAAGCTTTCTTGGCTTCTATATCATAATGCTGATTCATATTCAGCTTTCAATCCGCTAAATACCAACCTCAACCTCTCTACACTCTTTTCCAGAATAACTTCTATCTATCCATGCTTCTCTCATCTGGCATTTGTAAAGTTGATTTTCCTTATTAAATGTCATTTTATTCAAATTGGCCCAGAGTTCCTACCTGTCAAGATCTTTTTCTGAATTCTGAATCTGTCATCCAGTGAACTATTAGCTTTCCCTCCCAGACTGCACCATCTACAAATTTTATAAGCATGCCAGGCCGTTACTTTCAAGGGTACCACTGTCCTCCCAGCCCCCCAGATCTCAACCTAAGCACCATCCATAATTCCTCAGGCTCTCACCCCCTCATATTCAATCTGTTGCCCAGGACTATCATTTTTCCTTCATAACTTTCCCAGTTATCTCCTCTGTCACTACTATCACTCTTGGGCAAGACCTACTGACCTCACACATGGACTATTGCAATCTCTTGTGGATTGCTTCAATTTTCTCCCTATTCCAGTTCATCTTTCACAGAGCTATCAAAGTGACTTCCTAAAGTGAAGGTCTGCTCATGTCCTCCTACCCTGTTCAATAAACTCAAGTGATTCCCTATCACCTCTAGGGGCCATATATACTGAAATTCTCTGTTTGGTGTTCAAAGCCTTTCCTACCCTCCCACCTACCTTCCCAGTTTTCTTATACCTTACACCCTAACCCTCCACACACACACACACACACACACACACACACACACACACACACACACACACTCTGCAATCCAGTAACAATGGATTCCTCAGTGTTCCTAACCCAAGACATTCTATCTTCCAAAACTGAGCATCATCATCACTAGCTGTCCCTCATGTCTGGAATATTCTCCCTCTTCATCTCCACCAGTGGCTTCCTCGGTTGTCTGCAATTCCAATCAAAATCCCATCTTCTTCACAAAGCCTTTCCTGATCCCCCTTAATTCTGGTGCCTTTCCCCTCCTGATTAATTCCTATTTATCCTGCATATAGCTTGCTTATACACATTTGTTTGCATATTGTCTTCCCCATTAGATTGAGAGCTCCTTGAGGCCAGTGACTTTCTTTTGCCTTTCTGTATCCCCAGCTTTTGACACATTGCCTAGCATATAATGGGCTCTTAATATATATTTATTTTTGACAAAAAGACTTTATCCTCATCGTTGAAAGAAATATTAAATAGCATAAGAACAAGACTCCTAGACCTTGGGGCTCTCCATTGGAATTGAGTCTAACCTTGAACCATTAATGACTCCTCTTTGGATTCAGTCATTCAGGCATTTCTGAATCCACCTAAATGTCCTATCATCTAGCTTACATATCCTTATCTTTTCCACAGGAAGAGTATAAGACTTTGTCAAATGTTTCCTAAAAGCTAGGTAATCTATATCTATAGAAATCTCTTAATCTACCAATTTATTAATCTTGTCCTAAAAATTAAAAAAAAAAGAAATTAGTCTGACATGAATAACTCTTTTGATGAAATCATGCTGCCTCTTGGCGATTGCTGTTCCCTTTCTTTTAAGTTCCCCAGCCATTTAGAATTTTCCCAGATAATAGTGCTGACTAGATCTACAAATTTATGTTATTTATCTAATCCCAACCAGGAACTCACTGCATCAAAGTAATCCTTTTACTCTTCCCTAATTGATTCTATCATAATCCCCAGAGCATCTGCCAAACCTTCTTCTTTCTAGACTCCCACATCACTTTCTCTCCTCCACTGAATGAATAACTTCAACTGATACACCACTAAAGTTATCCACCCAACAAGACCCAGGAAGTTGGTGGCTTAAAATAATTCACAGAGGTAATAAGCAGCAGAGGAATGATTTAGCCTCTGTTCCAGAGTCAGCATTCTTTTGACTGATCCAAGTTGTCAGTGGCAAAGCCAGGGCTTTAACCAAGGTTTCCCTTACTCTGAGTCCAATTACTCTTCATACCAAACTGCATCACCTCATCATGGAGAACTTGAGAGTCTATGAGAGCCCTAAGTGCCTTTCTGAATGATCAAAGATTCATCCATGTTCAGAAGAACTTCCATCTTGCATGTGTTATTGTTTTCTAACTCATCAAAAAATTGGCAATCCATAGATTAATACATAGAAATTAGGAAAAAGAACTTCAGAGCTAGAAGGTCTCTTAGAAGTAATCTAATACAACCCACTTGTTTTACAGAAAAGGAACCTGAGATCCCAGAGAAGTATAGTGACTTTCCCAAAATCATATGAAAATTATACTTTTATATTTATCATGCAAAATATAGATCCAAATTGCTTATAGATTAAAAACATATACACATAGACAAACCCACACAGACATGCCCACACATACTGAAACATATATGCCACATGTAAGGAGGATGTCAAATTTAGAATCAAGAAATACAAGTTCATATCCCCCTCACAGTGAATAGAACACTAGACTTAGAATCAGAAAGACTCATCTTCATGTGTTCAAATCTAACCTCGGACATTTTATTAGCTGTGTGATCCTGAGCAAATAATTTCACCCTATCTGCCTCAGTTTCCTCATCTATAAAATGAGCTGGAGAAGGAAATGGCAAAGCACTCCAGTATTTTTTCCAAGGAAAACCCCTAATGGGATCATGATGAGTCAGACTTGACTGCAATGAATGAACAACAATTCCCAATAGAATGACAACATTACCATAGTTCACCATTATTTCCTATGCACTTTCTTGATCACCATTTAAACAGAAGACTACTCAGGTCTCCTTTAGAGGAGATGCATATACCATGGAGTCCAAGCCCTTCATTTTTCAGATAAGGAAACTGAGGTTCAGGCAGGTGAAGTGCTTTGTCCTGAGTCCCACTTCAAATAAGAGAGCTGAGATTTGAACTCGGGTCCCCCTGATTCAGGGCCCATTCCACCACAGAATGCTGCCTCACCTCATGACTTACAGAATGGGAAGCAGTGCCCTAATTTCACACCTGGTTTCATCTTGGTGGCTTCCCCCTAGCTGCTCCCAGGATCATCAACATTACGGTGCTGCCAGGCCCTGACCACATTTTCAGTGCTCGATGTACAGCGGAAGGGGAGCCCCTGCCCTCCCTCACTTGGACTGGTCCAAGTACTGGCAATGGCACCTCTACCTACAGCCAGAGCCATCAGATCACCAAGGAGCTCCATGCCCTGGCCCAGGATGGCCGCTACACCTGCATCGCCACCAACAGCCTAGGCCACGCTGAGGGCAGCGTCTACTTCTACAAGTTCCGAGCCGCAGGTGACTCTTCGGTGCTTCTGACTCTTCTCTTTGCCCTGGGAATCAAACTCTTACTGCTCCTGGTGATCCTGGGGGCCTTCGTGTGCCAGAGCAAAGGTGGGTGCTTCTTTAAGGTGTTCCCTGATCTAAGAATTCAGCAAGAATGGATTAAACAGAGGCAACAATAGACATGGGGATAGAAGGTCCTTAGGTTCAAATCTGGTCTCAGACACTTCCCAGCTGTGTGGACCTGGGCAAGTGGCTTAACCCTGATTGCCTAGCCCTTACCTCTCTCCTGCCCTAGAATTGCTACTAAGACAGAAACTAAGTTTTTTAAATTAATTAGTAAATTAACGTACACCCCAAAATGTAGACATTTTCCAAGAAATACTGCTTTATTATACCTTAGGGTATATCCAAGTCTCCAAAAAGCTTGTGACAGTAATGATCATAAGGCAATAGAGCCAGGAGCTATGATATCATTGGTATAGAGTCTCCCCAGGGAGAATACTCCCTTTACTGATGCAGGTTGATATCTTCCATTTAGTCTAGAGTCCAAGAGAGTCACCTGGAAATTGAGAGCCTGGGAGCACACAACCAGGACGTACAGAGACGATATTAGAACCTATCTTTCTGACTTCTGAGCCAGCTCCATCCAATACCCTAGAGGAGTCAAACTCCAAAAGAAATAAGGCCCCTAGACAATCAAATGTAATAGACTGCTACTGATAGCAAAGCAATGATCCAGGACAATCCTGAGGGATTTATGAGAAAGAACCGTGGGAGGAGAAATGCAGAAGAAAAAACATATGACTGGTTTATACGGGTATAGGATGTGGGGTTTTGGTTTTTAAAGATTACTCTATTACAAAAATGAATAATATGGAAATGGTTGTCAGCTCCGGGAGAGGGGGAAAAAAGAGGAGAGACACAACAAGAAGCATGTTAACCATGGGAAAAAAAATTTAATTTTTTTTAAAAAGAAAGCTCCTAAACTATACATAAGGATCTTTGCCAGTGTATGATGACTTAGAAAGCCACATATTAATATAATCTATATTTTATTTTATTTTTAAATTTTATTTCATTAAATATTGCCCAGTTTCATTTTAATATGGTTGGAGTAGTAGGGGAAGAGGTGGAACCTATATACAGTCCGTGTGTTTGACACCTAAATACTACACCATATTGCCTCTCTTTAATCTAAGAGATATTTGCAATGATCACATTTCCTCTTTGTATATAAGTCCTTATTTTCCTATCAATAGCTAAAAACAATTCCAACCAAGCAAACCTCAGTATCCCATATTCTTTGGCTGTGAATTCGTGAGGTTTGACTCCAAACCCTAAATCTATAGAATTTTAGAGCAGGAGAGATCTGCCTTCCTACTCTGAAATTCTATAGATCTGTAGATTGCCACCATTCCCTTACATCCAGTCATCAAGGTCACTCACTCCCCAGCCCCTGCCCAGAGAAATGAGACTGTTGAATTTTCCGTTTTTTAGTGATCCCTCGTAGTTTACAGTCCCCAAGGCTTAGGGAAATTGCTTCTTCTATGCAACCTAAAAGCCTCCTCTTTTTGTTGTTGAGTCATTTCAGTCGTGTTTAAACTGTTCATAACCTCATTTGGGGTTTACTTGGGAAAGATACTGGAGTGGTTGGCCATTTCCTTCTCCAGCTAATAAGTGTCTGAGGTTACATTTGAACTCATGAAAATGTTTTCCTGATTCTAAGCCAATGTTCTATCCTCCATGCCATCTAGCTACCTCCCACTGTAAGCTAAAACCAGTTTCTTCCATTCTTGGGTTTCTGTTTTTATTTTACAGGCACTGGAAATGTTCCAAAGGTTTGAGAAATCAGTAAAGAAATGTAGAAAAAGTTCTGGTTTTAGAGGCAGAGGTACTGGGTGCAAATCCTGCCTCTGCTACCTGTGTTACTTTGGATAAGCCACTTTATTTCTGAGGCCCTAAGTCTGGTCATCTGCAAAACAAAGACTAGAACCAGAATTTGGGATTAGAACATAGGATCTTAAAATTAGCCCTGGAAAAGACCTTTCACGCTTTTTAGTCCAAGTTCCCCTCTTATCTAAGATCAAATGAGATAACCCAGAGAAAGCACTTTGCAAAGCTTAAAACCCTACATACATATGACCTATTATTTTTATTAACTATTATTAGCCAAAGTCACACAGAGCTAAATGGCAGAGTCAATATTTAAACTCACAAGTACATTGACTCCAAATTTAGGGTGCTTCCCACTGAAGCACACATCTCTAAAGTCCTTGCTAAATCCAAATTACTATAAGTTCATGATTCATTCTAAGGATTTACTCAAGAGGCACATTTTAATGAAAATTCAGTTGCTAGAAATTAATTTTTTCCTTTCTCCCAGAAGCTCAAAATCCTTACAAAAAAGAGTTCATTCTATTTGCACTTTGTTTTAAAATAGGACAGATACGGTGGTACAGTGGCTAGAAAATGCCAGGTCTGGAGTCAAGAAGACTCATCTTCTGAGTTCAAATCTAGACACAGCAACTCACTAGCTGTGTGATACTGGACAAGTCACTTACTGTTTGCCTTAATTTCCTCATCTGAGAAATGAGCTGGAGAAGGAAATGGCAAACGACTTCAGGATCTCTGCCAAGAAAACTCCAAATGGGGTCCCAAAAAGTCAGACACAACTGAAAATGACTGAACATCAATAAAATCATAAATTAATATAAATCAGTCTCACAGGATCGTAAAAGGATTGAAATGGTTTTTGAAATTATCTAGTTTTACCCCATCATTTTGCAGACAAGTAAACTAAGAACCAAAGAGTTTAGATCGGAAGTCCTGGGTTTATGACCCAATCTGCCACTAACTAGCTGAATGATCTAGGACGAAATGACCATTTCTTTGGGCCTTCCTATGTTCATCTCTAAAATGAAGGGATTACAGTGGAATTATGCATCAGCTAAAGGGGGTTAGGGGAGCTTGGGGGAGAGGGAAAGAACATGAAATATGTAACTATGGGAAAATATTCAAAATTAAAACTTTTAAAAAAAAGAAAAGAGAAGAGAAAAAAATAAAAAGAAATGAAATGAAGGGATTAAACCAGATAATCTCTAAAATCCTTCTGGTGCTAACATTTTTCAATCCTGAGAGAGCAACTTACATTCATTTATACAGAAATGTAAAAGATTGCTAGAATTTAGTTCACTTAAGCAAAAAAAAAAGAGTCAAACCTCTTCCCTATTGCTGTTGAGGGCATCACCAATTCTCCCAGTTATCCAGGTTTGCAACAACCTCAATGTCATCTTCAACTTCTTACTCTCATTTGCCTGGCGTGTCAAATTTGTTTACAAATTTTGTTCTTTCTACCTTCTCAGAATCTTCTCTATATCTAATATCTATCATCTACCTATCTA
>NW_025349778.1:0-6121 GCF_016433145.1 Gracilinanus agilis
GTGATGAACTGAGAGTATAAAAGAGAGGGTCAGTTAGGAGGCTCAGTGGACTGAGAGCCAGATCTAGAGACGGAGGTCCTGGGTTCAAATCTGACCTCCAATACTTCCTATGTGGCCCTGGGCAAGTCACTTCACCCCCATTGCCTAGCCCTTACTGCTGTTCTGCCTTGGAGCCAACAGTGTTAATTCTAAGATGGAAAGTAAGGGTTTAAAGAAGAACACAGAAGGAGACATACATACATTTTCAGACATGATCATTCAGTCAACTGGCATTTATGAAGCAACTACTAGGTGTCAAGCACCGTGGGAATTTGTTTAGCCAGATTATGCAAATTTCTGTACTGAGGGATTAAAATTTTGTTTTGACTCAATGAGAGAGGAAGAATTGGAAGGACTGATGAAACTTTAAAATATACTTGTTACATTGAAAAACAAAAACAAAATAATAAAAAAAGAGTACTCCAGTCCTCTCAGATTGTTTCAGGATTTGTTTGAATTTACTTTATACCTTTGATTCAGTACTGATGTATGTCTGGGCCTTTTGAAGTAACTGGGGGAGAGTGTGGAACCTCACCCTACAGCTGTAAAATTCTTGTACTGCTCCATTAAACTGTAATCAGGAAGATGGAGGGCAAAGCAGGGAACGATTCTTCCTTCTCTTTTTTCATCTCCCTCAGCATTCGGTACACAGTAGGTGCTTTCTTACCTTAAATGAACCACAGCTAAGTTACAACAGTCCCTGAACTCTATCCCTTGGCCTTTTGTCTTCCTTTTCTGGTCTGTACTCAAGACCCATCGCATGGTGAATATATCACTGAACTACTGCAAAAATCTAAACTCCATTGAAGGCCATGTCTAAATATGTCCCATTCCCGCTCAAAAGTCTTGAAAGACTCTGAGATGAAAATGCCAATATTTCCCATCTGGGTATTTTAAAGCTCCCACACTCTGGCCCTGATCTACCTGTCCTGACACTTCATATTCCTTCCCTTCATAAACTCTGCTTTCCAGTCAAATCCCATCTTTGACTCTGTGCCTTTTCACAGGCTGTCCCAGGAAGGAGTGTTGCTCCCACCTCTTTTCCACTTTTTAGAATCTTTCTTTTCCTTCAAGATTTAATTCAGATGGGGCCGCTAGGTGGCTCAGTGGATGGAGAACCAGCCTAGAAATAGGAGGTCCTGGGTTCAAATGTGATCCCAGATATTGACTTAATTGTGTGACCCTGGGTAAGTCACTTAAGTCCAATTGCCTAGCCCTCACTGCTCTTCTGGCTTGGAACCCACACTTAATGTTGATTCTAAGAGAGAAGGTAAGGGTTGTGTGCTTTTTTTTTTGTTTGTTTTAAGACAGAAGGTAAGGGGTTTAAAAAGAAAAAAAAGAGGGACCTGGAAAGGCTTCTTGTAAAGGTGGGATTTTCGCAGACTTGAAGGAAGCCAGAGGAACTGAGATGAGGAAAGAGAAACTATCACATGTGGAGGATAGTCACTGAAAACACATGAGAGTAAGATGGAAGACTGGCAAAGAAACCAGCTCAGAGTTTGGCACAGTGTCCCACACATAGTAGATGCTTAATAAATGCTCATTGCCTGCCTGCCTGATGTGTTTAGAAGGGAGAGGCAGTTTGGGAAGGGCTTTGAAAGCCAAAAGGAGGCTCCTATAATTGATCCTAAAGGTAATAGTGAGCCACTGAAATTTACTGAGTAGAGGGGCTTTAGGAGGATTCATTTGACCACACAATGGGTTGAGAATTGAGGCAGGGAGATCCACCAGAAGGCTACTGAAATGGTCCAGGGGTAAGGCGGCAAGGGCTTGCCCCAGGGTGGTTCCAGTATCAGAAGAGAAGAAGGTGTATATAGAAAAGGCTGTACCAGAAGAACCAACAAGCTTTGCCAATAAACTGGCTATTGAGGACGAGAGAGAATGTGAGGAGTCCAGGATGACGTGGAAGTTGTGAGTCTCTGTAGGCAAGCCCTGGAGGGTCATGGGGTGGGTGTTACAGGTTTAGACCTTTAAATTCATGACTAGTTGATGCTTTTTTAAGACTCAGAAGAAGCCAATGGCCTTTTGGCCCACCATACTTGAATTCTGTAGATGGATTTGGAATCGGGGAAAAAGCTGTGTTTGGATCTCACCTCTTCCACATGCAGACTCCATATCAGGGGCAGAAGATGCCTGGAAAGGTTGGAGTAGGCAGGTTTCCAAGGGGCTTTGGACAAGCCTACTTGGCCTCTCCGAGCCTCAGTTTCCCCATCTGTAAAATGAAGACAATAACCTCTGTACTTCCTACCTCTCAGGAGTTGTTTTTGAGAAAAATGCTTGGAAAGCTGTAGAAGTATGAATTGTTATGATTGGCTGGGCCCAGGTGGCAGCGGCTGATTTCCTTCCAACTTTCCAAACCCCATATTGTTTTGGGTGTGGACCAAACAGCCTCAGCCTTGGAAGGAAGAAATAAATGTCTAAGGAGGTTAGAAATGTGGGGGAAATCTAGTGGGGTGGCCCTTGCTTTAGAGGGTCCACCTCTCCAACGGTCAAACCCTAACCCTCTTAGGAAACTGACATGTCTAGTCCTTGGTGTTAAAGGGAAGTGGACACATACCTAGGTCGAGGCTGGCCTGCTTAAGGAGGGTCAAGGACTTGGTCACTCAAAAAGAATTCCCTTAGAACATGGGGAGCTGACTAGTGGGCATCCTTGGGAAGGAGAGAGTGGTAATCTAGATTTTAAAATTTTCATAAAAATCCTTACCTTTGAACCAGGCCTAGAGACGGGAGGTCCTGGGTTCAAATCTGGCCTCAGACACTTCCCAGCTGTGTGACCCTGGCCAAGTCACTTGACCCCCATTGCCCACCCTTACCACTCTAGGAGCCAATACACAGAAGTTAAGGGTTTAAAAAACAAACAAACAAACAAAATGACCAAGCATGACAGAGAAAGGTGAGGGGGTTATCCCAGGTCTAGAGAAAAGGATCTGGTGGGGCTTGCCCTGGGCCGTGCAAGGGAGAGGAGGCCTTTGGCTCCATCCCAACTTCCCAGAGCTAAGTGATCACAGTCAGGGCCGGAAGAGGCTGGCAGAAGAAGGGGAAACGGAGGGTTTAACGGCCTCTGTGTCTGCAGGATGGGATGCTCTCTTGGGAGGAAGGACCAGCAACACCAGGCTAGTCTTACGATGATAAATGAATGGCTACTAATGTTTGCTCTGTCACTAATGGCTACTAAGGGTTGTGAATGGTCCAGTGGCTGGTCAGTCAATCCCTAAACATTTATGAAGTGCCTACTATGTGCTGGACACTGTGCTAGGAAAAAAAGGAGAGAAGCAAAAGACAGTCCCCAGGGGCAGGAAGGTGGCTCAGTAGATGGAGAGCCAGGGCTGGAGCTGGAAGGGTCTGGGTTTCTAGTTGTGTTACCCTGGGTAAGTCGCTTAATCCCATTGCCTAGCTCTTACCGATCTTCTGTCTTAGAACTAATACTTACTATTGATTTTTCTAAAACGGAAGGTAAGGGGTTAAAAATATATATATAGTCTGTGGCCTCAAGGAGCTTACAATCCAATGGGGAAGACAATATGGCAGCACATGTACACAAAGCAAACTATATATAGCATAAATGGTCAATAATTAACCAAGGGAAGGCAGAGGAAGAAAGAGGGCTTGGGGAAGGCTTCCTATAGAAGGGGGGATTTTCGTGGGGACTTGAAGGAAGCCAGGAAAGGGAGGAGTCAGAGCAGAGGAGGGAGAGCATTCCAGGCACTGGGGACAGCCAGAGAAAAAGCCTGGGGCCCAGAGCTGCAGGGTCTCCTTTGTGGAGCAGCAGGAAGTCAGGGTCCCTGGCCTGAAGAGTACATGTCTGCCTGGGAGGAAGAGGGAGGAAGACTAGAAAGTCAGAAGGGCTCCGGTTCTAAAGGGCTTCAAATGCCATTTGCTCCTGGAAGCCATAGGGACCCACTGGGGTTTACAGAGTCAGGAGGGGGTGACATGATTGGATTTTTGTTTTAGGAAATCCATGTTCGTGGCCGATGGGAGAATGGAGAGGAGTGAGGAGAGCCTTGAGGCAGGCAGCCCCACCAGCAGCTATTGCCATGGTCCAGGTGTGAGGTGAGGAAGGGCTGCACGAAGGTGGGAAGGGGTCAGAAGAGGGAAGGGGGTCTTCTGCCAATGGTTCCTTTCTGCTTTGGTTACTAATTGTCCTTAAGGGCAGTTTTCCCTCTGCTAATAGTCCCTAAGGGCAGCTTCTTCTCACTAATGGGCCCCGAGTTTGTCCACTGCTAATGGTGCCTAATGGTTCCTCTGTCACTACGCACAGTTACTAACTTCTCCATCGCTGCTAGAGGTCAGGAACCATTGACCCATCCCTGGTGATGATCATTAAAGGATCACTAACACTCCCTACCCTGCTATTTACACGCGGTGGCTTGCTTTACCCTAGTTGTTTGTCTGGTGAATGGGAGCTCCTCCAGGCCAGGGACCTTGCTCTGATTTTTCTTTGAATCAGTGGTATTGAGGAGGCCGGACACCTACGAGGAGCTCACCAGAAGTGTTGGGAGTAGGACCAGCCACTGCTCGGAGCTAGCTACTTCTCCTGGCTGCCTCTAAAAGCTGGTCCCTGGTGCTAACGGTCACTAATGGCTACGTTTCCACTAGTAAGGATCACCTTGGTTGCTACTGGTGTCCAATTGTGTCCAACTCTGTGACTCCATTTGTTGGACTGATTTACCACGTCCTTCTCCAGCTCATTTAACAGATGAGGAAAGAGAGGCAAGTGGGGTTAAGCGGCATGCCTAGCTAGGAAGTATCTGAGGATAGATTTGCACTCAGGTCTTCCCGACTTAAGGGCCAGTGCATTATCCACTGTGCCACCTAGCTGCCCTGGCTACTCTTCCTCCTCTGCTAATGGGCACTACTGGTTACTGTTACCCTTTTACTAATGGTCACTAAGAGCCACTATTCTAATATGTCACTAATGGCTACTACTTCTTTAAAATTAATAATTGTGAATGACTACTACTATCCTACTAATGGCTACTAATAGCTACTATTCCTCTAGTAATGGTCACTGGTGGCCACTTCTTTATTAATGGTCACTCATGGCTACTAATGACCCTTCTACTAATGGTCACTGAGAGCCACTATTCTAATATGTCACTAATGGCTACTTTTAAAAATTAATAATCATATATGACTACTGCTTTCTACTAATAGCTACTATTCTTCTACTAATGGTCACTAGTGGCTACTTCTCCTCCTTTACTAATACTGGGTTACTAATGGCTACTACTAGTGGTTATTAAAAACTACTATTCTAGTATGTCACTAATGGCTACTTTTAAAAAATTAATAATCATTAATTACTACTATCCTCCTGCTAATAGCCACTATCACCTTTGTACTGATGGTCACTAGTGGCTACTGCCTCTACTAGTGGTCACCCATGGCCACCTCCCTTCTACTAAGGGCCATGTCCCTGGCCCCTAGGGAAGGCTAAAACCCTGCCCTCTCCATAATAGGTGTGAGGGGGAGGGCCAGCCACGTGACCTCAGGGCTTGCCCTGCTGGGCGGGGCCTCTAGTGGCCCAAGGCCTCTGGGAGCTTTTGTTGAGGGGACTCCAGGTAAGCGAGGAGGGGTCCCTTTGGTCTGCGGGATTACTAGCCTAATTTGAAGCTGGGAGCCCGAGCTTGGGAGGCTTGTCTTGGCACAGGCCTGGATCTTGCACTTTCCTTTTTTCCTTGTCCCCCAAGGGGCGCCATGAGGCTGGGGGCCTCATCTCAGGCTGGGCTCGGGCCTTCCTGTTGCCCCGTCCCACAGGGGGAGCTATGAAGCTGGGAGGTTGCAGGCTCTACTCCACTTTACTCGGCCGTACTCCAAATGGGGACTTCTTACTACCCCGTCCCCCAGGGGGCGCTAGGAGGCCAGGGCCGCTGCTCCCCCTGGACTAGTGATGACTTCACTCCACTCCGCGGGGCTCCAGGCCAGACCTTCCAGCTGCCCCGTCCCCCAGGGGGCGCTAGGAGCCGGGGCCGCTGCTCCGGCTGGGCTCTTGCAGACTCCGCTCCGCCATGCTCCAGGCCGGGCCCCGCGCCCTCCCGGCTGCCCTGTCCCCCCCCCGGGGGCGGGGCCGGGGCGGGGCGGG
>NW_025349779.1:0-5663 GCF_016433145.1 Gracilinanus agilis
AGGAAGGAAGGAAGGAAGGAAGGAAGGAAGGAAGGAAGAAAACATTTCTCTTCTTGAAATCGCCAAGCATTTCATTCCTAATGAGTACCAAACAGTCGTTTAAAAATAATAACGGGGAGGGGTGGGGCTGCAACTGGGTAGCTCAGAGGATTGAAAGTCAGATGTAGAGACTAGAAGTCCTGGGTTCAAATATGACCTCAGATATTTCCTAGCTGTGTGGCCCTGGGCAAGTCACTTAACACCCATTGCCTAGCCCTTACTGCTCTTCTGCCTTGGAACCAATACACAGTATTGCTTCTAAGGCAGAAGGTAAGAGTTTAAAAATATAATGATAATAACAAATCAACTGTAATAGAAAAATTTCCTGATTCTGAGACCCCATAGGAGAAATTCATTGAGGGCAGAGACTTATTTATATTTGTCTTTGCATACTCAAAATCTTAGGACAACACTTGGCACATTGTAGACACATAATCAATGCTTATTTGTTGGTTGAAGTGTATATGGTAAAATAATTTCTGCATTATCTGTCAAGCAATTACTAAGTGTGCCTTCAGTGCTTACTACATGCCAAGCAGTGGGGATACAGAGACAAACATTTAACAATTCTCCCACCCCGACCCTACTCCTTAAGGGGCTTATATTCTTGTTGGAGAAACTATAATCTAGTATATTGGAAAGGGTATGGCTCTGGATTCTAATTCTTATTTTTTCACTTATTACTTTGGGCAAATTGTGCACCTTCCCTGGGTTTCATTTTCCAAATCTGTACAATGATGGGGTAGGACTGATGGTCTCTAGAGTCCCCTCCTGCTCTAGGATTATGATCCTTGGTACACATAAAAATATATTTGAAGCCAACACAAGGCCATTTCAGGAGAGCTTATTAAAAACCTTTTAAGCAAGTGTAAATTATATATGCCCAGTTAAGTTTAACTAAGAAATGTATGTAATTATTCTACTAATGTGCTATGTTGAATCCTTTAAACAGTTTTATATAACAGAGCTCAAACTACTTTTTAAAAAATATACAGCTATAATTTTTTTTAAAAAACCCTTACCTTCCATCTTAGAATCAATACTGTGTATTGCTTGTAAGGCAGAAGAGCGGTAAGGGATAAGCCAGTGGTTCCCAAACTTTTTTGGCCTACTGCCCCCTTTCCAGAAAAATATTACTTAGCCCCCTGGAAATTATTTTTTTTATTTTAATAGCAATTAATAGGAAAGATAAATGCACCTGTGGCCATCGCCACCCTCCCTGGATTGATGCAGCACCCACTTTGGGAATCACTGGGCTAAGCAATGGGGGTTAAGTGACTTGCCCAAGGTCACACAGCTAGGAAGTGTCTGAAGCCATATTTGAACCTAGGACTTCCCATCTCTAGGCCTGGCTCTCAATCCACTGAGCCATCCAGCTGCCCCTCACAACTATAATTTTATTGATTTAGGGAGCTCCCAATGTGAAAATTGTCTTTACCAATGCAGATCATCAATTCAGGAACTTAGAGACTTGCTTTAGACCCTGAGAGTTAAATGACTTGGCCTAAGTCACACAGCTAGTATGTATTAGATCTTTGTTGTTGTCCAATTATTTCAGTCATATCTGACTCTGAGACACCAGATGTTTTCTTGACAATGATGCTGGAGTAGTTTACCATTTCCTTCTCTAGCTCATTTTATAGATAAGGAAATCGAGGCAAACAGGGTTAAGTGACCTGCCCAGGGTCACAAAGCTAGTAAGTATCTGAGGTCAGTTCTGAACTCAGGTCGTCCTAACTTTAAGTCCAGCACTTTATCCATTGCATCACCTAGTTGCCCTCATCCCGTATCAGAGGCAGGACCCAAAACTCAGATCTTTCTGACTCTGAGGCCAGTCTTCTCTCTATTGTGGCACGTGCCTGTCCATAGCTGAATGGTTAGTAATACAAAAACCAGAAATCAAATCCCATTATGACCAAAGAATGGAAGCCATTCAGCCTTAGCCATCTGTTTGCTGTATTTGAACACTTTTCAAGAAAGAGGCCGGTGTAGAGACACGTTTTACTTTTCACTAGGCAGGAGGGAAAGGAATCGCATGACATATGGCATTTTTTAGTGTTAAAATGCTAACTCTGCCATGACTGTCATCCCAACATTCTCAGGAAAATGAGCTTCAGACCAAACACAGCATACTCATGGGTCTAGTGTCCATTCACATAAATGCAGGGCATCAACACTAAGAGATGACTTCATGAGTGTATGTTTAAAAACATCATTCAGAAAAGGAATCCACAGGATTGATGTGACTACAAAAGGGGTCCAGGACCCCAAAACAAGATTAAGAACCCCTGCCCTAGATCTACCAGGCTCAATTTTCACTATATGACTCATTTACCAAACTGCTTTAACTCGATTTTAATCCCAGATGTGCCTTTCTCCTGTACCCACAGAAACAATCACTGGAATGTTCCTTGAGAGAAACAGAAGGGAATTATTGTGTGCAGCTCTCACAAATCCAAAACCAGATTGGAGCTTTGGAGGAGCAACTACAGCAGGTCAGAACTGAGACTGAAGGCCAGAAGCTGGAGTACGAGCAGCTGCTTGATACCAAGATTCATCTTGAGAAGGAAATTGAGACCTACTGTCGACTGATTGATGGGGATGGAAGGTAGGAAAATCCACTAAAAAAAATGTGGTTTTTATTTAATTTCATGATTGCAAGACTTTAGAAACCATAACCAATGTGTCACCAAATTGCCTAGACTAATGAGAGATTAAATAATTTGCCTGGGGTCACATAGACTTTCTGAGGTCAGCTTTATCCACTATGGAACTAATAGTATTATTATTATTGTTTTGTTCTCACTCGGTCCTTTTCAGTCATGTCAGACTTGTCATGGCCCCATTTGGTGTTTTCTTCTCCAGCTCATTTTACAGATGAAGAACCTGAGGCCAAGAGTTTTAAGTGAATTGCTCTGGGCCACAGCTGATAGATGGCTGAAGCCAGATTTGAACTCAGGAAGATAAGTCTTTCTGACTCCAAGAGGCCTGGCATTCCCGTCACTGTGCCATCGAGCTACCTGGTGTATTATGCTCACAATGATTCTATCACCTGCCTTTATGCTCAGTGTCATTGTTATTTTTTATCAGCTCCCATTTACTGCTTTCTGTATCAATCAATTATAGCTAAATTCAGGTTTCTGCCCTCCTGTTTCTTCTTCTTTCACTTGTCTCTTCTCCTGATTCTGACACTGATCAAATAACTCCATTTAATAGCCATTCCTCACATTAGCATTCTAAGCAATCTGTTCTCCCTAAATAACATCTGCCCATTCCAAATAATAAATAAACTGCCCATTCCAAACTCATCCCCCTGACTGCTTTACAGGCCTACCTGAAAACTTCCTTCTCACAGATTAGTCAAGAATGAATGAATGAGGAGCCAGCTAAGTGGCTCAGTGGATTGCAAGCCAGACCTAGAGTTGGGAGATCTTGGGTTCAAACCTGGCCTTAAACACTTCCTGACTATATGACCTTCAACACGTAGTCGACTTAACCTCCATTGTCTAGGTCTTAAACCTCTTCTACCTTAGAACCAACACATAGGGAGCAGCTGGGTGGCTCAGTGTATTGAGAGTGGCCCAGAGATGGTAGGTTCTGGATTCAAATCTGACCTCAGACACACCTAGCTGTGTGACCCTGGGAAAGTCTCTTAACCCCCATTGCCTAGCCCTTACCATTCTTTTGCTTAGAACCAATACCCAGTATTGATTATAAGACAGAAGTTAAGGGGTTAAAAAAAAAAAAAAGAACCAACACTTAGTATCAATTCTAAGATGGAAGGTAAGGATTAAAAAATGAAAGAATGAATTAATGAAATTAATTTTAAAAGGCATCTATCAAGAGCATTACTATGTGCTAGACACTATGCTAAGAACTAAAGATGCAAAAACAAGCAAGCAAAACTATACCTGCCCTCAAGTAGCTTGCATTCTAGTTGGAAAAGAAAATATATAAATGGAAATTAGAAGTTGGGGAGGGGTAATACACATTACTACTTGGAAGTGGTATAAATAAAAATATAAGATAAAAGTTTGTACTGGGGCAGAGTCCAGGTTTTGCTAGGAGGGGGATAAGTAAACTCATCAGCATCTTTGAATAAGATGAAAAGAGAAATGGTATAAACCTATTGGCCTAAAGTAAATCTGAAGGAAACAATTCCTCAAATCCCTAAGAACAAGAGTGAATTTATATTTCTTGGTGTCTCTCTTAGGATATAAGATTCATGAGTCAAAAACTGTCTTGGATTTTTTTTTAAACCCTTACCTTCCATCTTGGAGTCAATACATAGTATTGACTCCAGGACAGAAGAGTGGTAAGGGTAGACAATGGGGGTCAAGTGACTTGCCCAGGGTCACACAGCTGAGAAGTGTCTGAGGCCAGATTTGAACCCAGGACCTCCCGTCTCTAGGCCTGGCTCTCAATCCACTGAGCTACCCAGCTGCCCCCTGCTTGGATTTTTAAACAAACTTTCATTTCAGATGAAATGTCATTTAATTTAAGGTTCCAAATATATAATCCTTAGCATCTTCTATAGCCAACCTAAATCTGCTTTTGGTTTTTGATTTGCAAAATTCACTTAGGTTTAAATATTCCTGCTCTCAGGGAGCAGCTGGGTGGCTCAGTGGATTGAGAGTCAGGCCTAGAGATGGGAGGTCCTAGGTTCAAATCTGACCTCAGACACTTCCCAGCTGTGTGACCCTGGGCAAGTCACTTGTTTAAGTTTAAAACCTTCACCTTCCATCTTAGAATCAATACTGTATATTGGCTCCAAGGCAAAAGAGTGTTAAGGGTAGACAATGGGGATCAAGTGACTTGCCCAGGGTTGCACAGCTGGGAAGTGTCTGAGGTCAGATTTGAACCCAGGATCTCCCATCTCTAGGCCTGGCTCTCAATCCACTGAGCTACCCAGCTGCCCCCAGGTAAGGGTTTAAAAAAATTTTATATATATATATATATCCCTGTGCTCACCCCAAGCAGAAAAATAAAAAAAAATCATCTTATTTTTTATTTTTACAGTTCATGCTCCAAAACAAAAAGTTACGAGTCAGGAGGTCCAGGAAATTCAATTAAAGGTATTAAAATGCATTTCTGTTTTTACTGTCTCTTGTAACTGTCCATCTAGAAAAAAGGATGCTCTCTAACTTTCTCAGATCCCAAACCCTTAAGACTTAAGAGATAAATCCTAAGAAGTTTCCTGAGAAACACTGAAGTTAAGTGATGAGTTGGCAGGTGTTAGAAACTAGATTTGATTCCAGGTCTTTCTGAATCCAGACTCCATATTCTAGATACTGTGCCAGGACCTTGGTAGTATATTAAAAACTCTAAATGAATATTATTTTCGTTTCAAATATGAAATAATAATAATTTTTACCAAAAACTTCTCAATCAGCAAGTGTTCATTATGTGCTTACTATGGACCAGACATTATATGAGTACTGAGAATACAGAGTCAAAAAGAACAATGGTCTCCTCAAGGAGTTTATATGTGTACATTTTATCAGGAGAGATATGTATACATAAAAGTTTATACAAAATATATATGAAATAAATTCAAGACAAAGAAAGAAAGGGAGGGAGGAGAAGGGAAGGAAGGAAGGAAGGAAGGAAGGAAGGAAGGAAGG
>NW_025349780.1:0-5031 GCF_016433145.1 Gracilinanus agilis
CTTCCTTCCTTCTTTCCTTCCTTCTTTCCTTCCTTCTTTCTTTCTTTTGGATTGACTGAGTTGTTCATCTTGTTCTTTGTGCTTGGTTAAATGGGATGCTCCCAGGGAGACTAGCACCTCTGGTATGAAGGTTTGCAGAACCCTTTTCCAGGTTCCTTAATCAATCATCTTTGGTGTCTACCTTTCACCCAACTCTTACCTGTGACTCCCAAAATCTATAGCATGCATAGGGATCATACCCCAGTAAAACCATCTTGACAGATAGGTTAAACCAAGTTGAAAGTAACAGACAGGCCTGAAACCTGTAAGTGAATTAAGGAGGTATCTAGCCTACACATGCAAAGACTTCCTCTGGTGGAATGACCTGATGAGAACAATTTGTTCCAATTTCCATGAAGGCAACTGAAGTAGGCATTATGCAATGCTCAGAGATCAGTCTGACACTGAAGATACCAATGCCTTCCATTGCACTCCAGACTATTGCCAGTCATCCTTTCTTTAATCTTGCCACTGGACTTTGATGACTGAAAGAAAAAATGAGAACAATGATTTTGCAACTGTCTCACTTAAATCCAACTCATTCACCAGTGAAGACATAACCCCATGATGTCATTGATCCTCTTCAAAAATTAAGGACAAACAATGACAATTGTCAACTTTTTAGACTTCAGATTTCAATCCAAACATTTATTAAGAACTCACCATATACCAGGTACTGTGCTAAGCACTCATAATAATAAAAAAGGGGCAATTACATGATTTTGGCCCTTGAGGAACTCATTTTCTAATGTCAGAAACAATATGCAAAACATTGTACAAGCAAGATGTATACAGTGAAAATGGAAGATCATCTAAGAGAAAAGACACTGTTTGGGGGAGGGAATGCAGAAAAGGTCACTTACAAAAGATGTGATTTAATCTAAATCTCAAAGGAAGGCAAGGTAGCTATAAGGTAGGAAGTGAGGGAGAATACTCCAAGCATAGAAACAAGTAGTGCAAAGACAGAGAGATGGTAGAGAGAATAACTTGTATGAGGAAGAACAAAAAGCCAAGTATGGATGAATTATAGGCTATATAGAAGTGTATAAAGTATAAAGACTGGGAATATAGACTGGGGTCAGCTTAAGAAAGGTTTTGAAAAGCAAACAGGGTTTTATATTGGATCCTAGAGGTCATAGGGAGGCATTGGAATTTATCAAGGATGTGTGTATATGTATTTGTGTGTATGTGACTTATACAGCTAGACCTACACTTTAGGAAGATGACTTTGGCAGATTAATGGAGGGTAGATTGCAATTGGGAGAGACTTAATAGAGGATAAAAGAGATTAAGTGACTTGTCCAGAATCATACAGCTAGTAAATGTTGGCATTAACCTTTGAAACCAAGCCTTCCAACTCCAACCCCAGTACTTATTCCACTGCCTCCAAGGAAATCCTGACCTTATTCTCATAACTCCAAATCTCCTTTTCAGATTTTGTGGAATGGTATAATCTAAGACCAAAAATATATAGCAAGATCCCATTTAAAAGAAAAAAGCCGCCTCAGAGCAGGGTATGATTAAGGACAATACCTTCCATATTTTTCTGAAGGGGAAGTGATACATCCTCATACAGTAGAAGCCATGGAAAGAGTCCTGCTTTGTGGCCATGCTGGGCAGGGAGTGATGTCATTTCAGAGAAGAGACTAAAAGGCTGTTTTGTTTTTTCCGACCTTCTCTCAAATTGTGTCTTTTTTTATATTCAGAGCTGATCCTAATGAGGCCATTTCCAAACCCAAACCTCTAATCCAGGCTCACTTAAGGCCCCTTCCCCTGTCTTGGGGCTGGCGCCAAAAGCTAGGAGCTGATTGGGAAATATGGAGGTCGAACAGTTCATTGCCCACCACAGAGGACTCTTTAGCCATCTGGTAACTAAATCCAGTAAATACTTCATTTGCTGTAGTAATTTTCAACTTTCCAAGGAAGTTAGGCAGAGGTGGCAGGATCGGGTAGGTAGGTAGCAAGAAGCAGGAGAGCAAATCTTGGACTTCTATGGAGCATTTTCTAGTAGTATGGATCTTCCAGAAAGACAACTGCCATCTAGATATTTCATTAAAATATATTTCAAAAACTTATTGTACTAGGGCAATACAAATGAAGACTTTCAACTCTTGACTGACATTTTGGGAACTTAATAAAGAATGCCATTTAGAATGATGCTTTATGACCTCACATAAAAATTAGAAAGGAAAGTGAGGCAACCCTTCTAGAAATCCTCCAAGGATGGAGCTCCAACCCATTGGAGGTCTTCTTTTAGTTCATTGAATACTTCATGGATACTGGTGCAGTGTTCTAGCTATCCATTTCCTATCCTATGGTTTTACTCCATGATCAGTCATCCTGATTTTCTGATTATATCTTGTTTGGGTGATCTGTCTCTCATACTTTTCATGCATTTAGGTCATTACTGTCCATGTACTGATTGGTTGTTGTTGTCCCTCTTACTCAAAGACAACCATTACTGGTGATGTCTTCTGACTTGCACATGAATGAGATTTAAAAGAATCAGTTGTCCAAAGTTGTTAGCCTTACTGTTTCTTCCAGAGTCTTTGAAGTCCAGTTATAAGATAAAAGTCAGGACAGCTATAGATAGCTCTAGATGAAGTGGATGACCTTGGCTTCTCTAATGTCTGATCAAGCTTGAAATACTCCATGGTGCCTGCTTCAGCCACTTTTATGACTACTGGAACAGATTGTGCTCATCTTTCCCTTTTATTGAGGATGCCTGAGGTAGACATCCCTTCCCTCCAAGTCACAGATGGGTTGAAGCCTGTTGGTTACCCTCAACCTAGCCCATCTGCAGTGATGGTTCACTGGAGTGTGGGTGCTTAGCCTGCTACAGTTTCTTGGAGCAAGTCTTCATACCAAAAATGGTAATCTTCTTGAACACCCCATTCATGTGATATGAATTATTAATATTCCCAATACATCCCTGCATCCCTCCCTTGTCCTTTGAGTCACCTACAGTTTTGATTCTTTGGAGAACATGATTTGCTGCAAAATATCACCTCCAAATTGGCTACGGGAGTATAGAATTTTATTTTTTATTTTTTTTAAACCCTTAACTTCTGTGTATTGGCTCCTAGGTGGAAGAGTGGTAAGGGTGGCCAATGGGGGTCAAGTGACTTGCCCAGGGTCACACAGCTGGGACGTGTCTAAGGCCGGATTTGAACCTAGGACCTCCCATCTCTAGGCCTGACTCTCAATCCACTGAGCTACCCAGGTACCCCTAGGAGTATAGAATTTTAAAGTGGCATGCCTCTTAGAGATCATCTATTCAAGTGCTTTTTTTCCCTAATAAAGAAACTGAGGTTTAAAGTCAAAGTGACCTGTCCAAGGTACTGCTCAGTGTTCTAGGCTATTATCTTTAGTGTAATAAGATTGGGTCCAGAGCAATCCAAACAAGCTGCTAAGACCAATGATATAACTAAACTGACAATGCCATGCTTTAACTATTCTGATTGTAAAGGCTCAGAGAGTCATAGCCTGTTCGAACTTTAAAGGTCCCTAATTAGAGATCATATAGTCAGGAAGATGTGAGTTCAACTCTAGTCTCAGACACTTACTAGCTATGTGACCCTGGGTAAAACACTTTACCTCTTTGCCTCAGTTTCCTCTTCTATAAAATGGAGATAATAATAGCATCTCCTTTCCAGGGTTATGGTGAGGATCATATGAGATATTTGTACTTAGTACTTAACACAGTGCCTGGTACATAGTAGGCACTATATATATGTTACCTGTTCTTATTGTTGTTGTTATTTTTGTCCAGTCCAGAAGCCTTTAAATAAGACTCCAGGGACAAATCCAGTGGCTGCCTGCATCTGTGAACTAAGAATGGTTTCAGGTTGTGGGTCAAATTTGACCTTCCCATCAGGATTTGTCCCATAGGCTATAGTTTGTTGACCCCTGATCTAGTCCAAAACCTTCACTTTATAGATTTTGAAACTGGCGACAAGAGGGAAAATAGTTTGATTGTCACTCTTGAATGGTTACAAGTTTTGTGACTCAGGCGAGTCATTCTGTCTCTCCTAAACGTCTATTTTTTCACCTATAAATTGAAGGGAAATGATGTCTAGAATACTTAATTGATAATTAAAGTCTAGACTATTTCCCCTTCCAGCTGTGTTTCTGACTCTTGGGACTTCACCACCATAACACAGCTGCTATCTTACTCCAGAACTTTCCTCAGTGCCTTAGATTCTCTTATCCTGAAATATCCATCCTGACGTTGACCCTCTACTCCCACTGGGAGTTTCTTCCAAGGGATCTTTGTTATGGGGAAAAATCCAGTCTGTCCATCCTTCATTCCATTCCTAGCTGTGCTTCTAACTCTCTGGCCTCCATGCTGGTCCTCTTCCATGCCAACTCATCCACTTTTTCAGCTTTCTTTTTTGTTCTGTCTTCCCCCATTAGAATGTAAGCATCTAGAGGGCATGGATTGTCTTTCCTTTTGTTTACTTTTATATCTCAGGCATTTAGAGGGCCTGGCATATAATATGCTCTTAACAAGTTCATATTGTCTGCCAGCCAAACGCATAGGGTTGTTGTGAGCATCCAAGACAAGCTAACATGCATTTATTAAGCATCAGATATATACAAGACACTATACTAAGTTCTGGACACATAACAAGAGGCAAAGACAGCTCTACCCTTAAGGAACTTATGATGGAATGGGAGAGACAATATACAAACAATGATGTACATACAACATATACAAATATTGGGAAATCCTAGGTTATTTAAATACACACACATCTTGTCTATTATTTTTGTAGTATATGGCATTTTATACAGATAATATATTATAATATATGCTTCATAATAATATAACATAATGTAACCACACAAAAACATAACAGTATAACAGAGCATAGCATAAATAATAATATAATACAATTAATATAATATGTAATATAATATGGTATGGTATAATAGGATATGATATATATGAAATATATGAATATGTTACATTATATATTATATACAATA
>NW_025349781.1:0-6182 GCF_016433145.1 Gracilinanus agilis
ATAATATATTATATTTAGGAATTATTAGGAATATAATATATTATATTTAGGAATTATTAGGAATATAATATATTATATTAATGAATTATTAGGAATATAATATAATATATAATATAATACTATAATATATAGGAATAGAAATACAGCAGTGACTCCCCTCAAGGAGATTCTATTCTACGAGAGGAAGCCAAGTGGCTTTAGGGTAGCGGTAGCCAGAGAAAGGATGTTTTGTTGGGCGCAGTCTCTGTACACTGAGCAGGACCTTAGGGAAGTTGGTGAGCCTAGCCTTGCCAGTAGCCAGGATAGTACTGATTGGATAACAATCCCCAGAGAAAGGGGCACAGCTAGGCTGGGAGCTGCAGGAGGACGGGTGGTCTCTGTAGCATGATGGCATTGGCTGCCTAGAGAGTGGTCCACGTTAGTGTGGTCCAAGGCAGGGGAGATGAGGTTGGGGAGGGCCAGTGTGGAACTCCGGAACCAAGTGGGTCAAAGCCTCAGTTTTTGGAGGTCTGACGCCCGAAGGGCTCTAGAGCAGGGCAGATGCAGGGGGATGACCAGGGTGGAATGACTCCTGGGAATAACGGTATCAGTCATGGCGGTGGTGTTGGTCATGGAGCAAAGGATCAGCCCCCAAGCTGGCGGCTTTCCCTCCTCCCTCCTCTCTATCCAGGAGATCCTTCATACTCAGGCTTTGAACATGTAAATGACATTAATCAGGAGATTTTTGTATCAGCTTTGTCAACATTTACATTCACTTTACCCATTAAATTTGCATCTGAAAAGCCCAGCCTTAATCAACATTTCAGGGATCCCATTCAAATCTGCCTCTGATTGAGTCCATGTGTTAAGTAATTTCTGCTGAACTGTTGCTAGGCTACCAATTAATAATGCTTCATATTTCATTAAAAAACTGGCTTCTGCCTTTGCTTCCATTTGACTTTGCCGTGTCGCTCTTAGCTGCGTTTCCCCCGGGGAATTGTGACAGGTAAATTAGCGTTTTGCTGCATTGGCTGTCTGTGATTACCATCCTCAGTCACATCTGTCAATACAACTTTTTAGGGGGTTTTTAGAAGGCTTTATTGGGGGGAAAACCACCCAACATGTTCCCCGTTGGTAAGGACGGTTTGGGGCTCTCTGGCGCCCTTTGAGCGATGGGACTAGAAATCGCAGGTCTCTCGGTCCTTTGGGGGAGAATCGGCCCCGTCACTGTAGCGTCTGTTTGGTGACTAATAATTAGAATATTAGCACTCTTCAGAAAATGACAGGCAGCTGATGGAGCATCCATCCGAGGAGGCTGACATCTCATTGACTTACCCTGCTTTGGAGGCCGGGCTGGTGTGTGTTTGGGGTGGGGGGAGAAGATAAGGAGGAGAATTTGTCTTTTATGTAGAGCAAGTCCTGTTTTCGTGCCATAAATCCCTCCCCTCACCCATCTTCTGCTCCTTCTGTAAACCCCTCTTAATTCGAGCGCCTTCCTTCCTTCTAATTATTTTCCATTTATCTTGTTTATTGCTTGTTTGTACATCATTGTTTGCATGTTGTCTGTGAGTGCCTCGAGAGCAAGGAATGTCTTTGGCATTTCTCTGTAGCCCTTAGCCCGGTGCCTGGCACATAGCAGATGATTCTTAAATATTTCTTGATGATGGTGGTGATGCCAATCAGTGGTGTGTGGCCTATGCTCCTAAGCTCTGGTAGGATACTGTTATAGGGTCCCAGACCTAGAGATGGAAGGAACCTCAGGAATCCTAGGCCACCCCCATCATGTTATACAAGAAGGAGATCAGCTTCTGGAGAGGTGGAGGGACCTTCCCAGAGGCTCACAGGGAATTTGTGGGAGAGCTGGAATTCAAACCCAAGTCCTCCGACTCCAAATCCATCCTTCTCTACATGGTACCATGCTTTCTCTTGGATCTAGGAGTGTCAGAGGCAGAATCTGAACTCATCACTCTTGACTCCAAGTTAGGAGCTCCCCAACTAGATACCACATTGGCTCTCATATTATCCACATTTCCACCCCCCAAAACTGGTGGTTTTTCTAGGAGCAACCTTTCCTGAGTCCTTAGACCTTTGAGCTCTCTGCGCTCAAAACTTACATTGTATTTATTTAGTTAATATTTTATATTTATTTATTTTGTATTATAGTATGATATTTATGTAGTATATAATATAATATTTAGTAAATATCTTATATAGATTGGCTTTGTATAGATGGTCTCCCTGATAAAATGTAAACTCCAATGTAGTGGGTACTTAATAAATGCAATCTATTACTCAACCTTCCATCTTAGAATCAATACTAAGTATCCATTCCTAGGCAGGAGAGTGAGAAGAGTTAGGGGACTTACCCAGGATCATACAGCTAGAAAGTGTCTTAAGGCCAGATTAGAACCCAGGACCTCCCATCTCTAAGCCTGGCTCCCAATCCACTGAGACACCCAGCTGCCCCTAATGCTTATTGAGAGATTGATTGCAATTGGCATAGGAAACATCAAAATGAGATATTTGTCCTATTGGGTAAATAAGTTGTGAAATCTGACTACTCGAGGTCAGTCAGTAAACATGTATTAAACGCCCACTATATGCCAGGCTCTGGCTAGGGACTAGAGACACAAAGGGGGGAAAACAGTCCCTGACCCCAAGACATTTACATTCTGTCCAAAAACATAATTATCAGCCTAATTTGAAATAGGCTGCAACCTGCTCACGCCCACCGTGCCCATTAGGTGACCCTCAACTCGAATTCTTCAGAGAAGGGCGTTTTATGACCCGCCACCCTAGAGCATCAGCTGAAGATAATTGCCTGTTAAAAAGATGCCTCTTTGTTTCAAGGAGAAGTTTTACATTATTCATCTGATAAAAAATGCTAATTAAAAAGCCTCCTTTGGATCAGCTCCTTAAATACATTTTTGGGGTGGTGTAGATGCACCTGCTTCTTCAAAATGGTTACTTTGTGACTGAAGGAGGAGGAATGGTAACACTTTGTAAGAAGACGTCTTCCCTATCTTGCTAATGGAAGCCTCAGTTTCCTCAAATGTCAAATGAAAGAGTCTGTGCTGGGTGATAAGCATTGGACTTTGAAGGCACAAGAAAGACCTGGGTTCCCCTTGCAGAACCCTGTGACCTTGGGTCATGCCCATGGAGGACCTTGTCTTTGGGCCTCAGTTTCCTTTTTTGTAAAGTGCTGGTGGTATGGTTGAATCTCCCTAGGGTCCCTCTGAAACACCTCTGACTCTTATGGCCTTATTCTTGGCTCTTGGAAAAAAAAAAAACAACTATGAATTTCAACGGTCTCCTGCACTTATAGAATTCTCTGTGGCCCCTTACAATGGGATTTTATGTTCACATTATAAATGGACCACAAACGTGTTCTAGTTATAAAGATAGAATGTCCCAAAAGCTTTAATGCAGTTTTAACTATTAAAGTTGATGTTGGATTTAAGCTATGAAAGCTTAAAATTGAATTAAAATATTTGGGACACACTGTATATATTTTAGGGGAGTGATTTTGGAAGTTTTCATAGGGAAGATGTATTATATGGAATCGAAAGGGACCTGAGATGTTTTTGAGTCCAAGTTCCTCATCTACTGTTGTAGAAACAAAATGGCCCTTGGTCATGTTTCCATTCCTCCACCTCGTATTGGCACCCATGGGCATCTGGACACCCTCCTACTTGATAGCTTTTCTTCTGTTTCTGGTAGAAAAAGCCAGGCATTTCCATGGCGTACATCAGGCTGCCTTTCCCTGACTTTAATGTGAATTGTTCTCACTAACATGGTGTTGGTTGGTTCCCAAGCATCATGGGGGTCTCCCCTTCTGTGGTTAATTGAGCTCATTACTCCAAAGTACTTGTTTTGGATTTGTCTGTAGAAGCCCAGGAGTCTCCAAAGCTCCTTTCAAACACTGTTAAAGAATCATGGCATTCTTCTGGCCATTTTGGCTGGGGAGTTCCTAGTTGGCTACAGAAGTGGTTTGCACAAGGGGTCTTAGAAAAATAATACAAATGCATCCACAGTCTCAGAAACTTTGGAAACCATTATTCTAAAGCCAACTACCTTTCTCCACTGCCTGTCATCCTCTAGTGCCTACTCACTTTATAATATCCCAGAAGGTCCTTCCCTTATCTGATTTTAGAGAGTGGATATGGTGGGATAGATAGTGGATATAACTCATCCCTTTGGTAGGCGAGGATATTCTTTTTAAACCCTTACCTTCTGTCTTAGAATCCATGGTTCCAAACACTGGTTCCAAGGCAGAAGAGCAATAAGGGCTAGGCAGTGGGGGTGAAGTGACCTGCCCAGGGTCACCCAGCTAGGAAGTGTTTGAGGACAGATTTGAAACCAAGATTTCTCATCTCTAAGGCTACCTCTCAAACACCCAGTTGACTTCTTTCTGAGCAAACTCGATCCTAATATTTTGCCTCCATCCAATCACTTAGATTTATGTGGTCCCTTCTCTTTTCCCTTTTGTCTGTTTGTTCCCATTGCTAACCAGGAGTGACTGCCTCTCTGCCTGCCTCACAAAGGGGTGTGTGTATGCTTCCAGCTAGGCAATCACTAAGGATTTCACTTTGATTAAAGGAGGACCTAATGACATCCAAGATTGTTAGTGCTGAGCCCCGCCATCTTACTTCTAACAATTGACTAGAAAGGTAGAACTAGAAGTCTGCTTCTGGCAGCCAGCTCTTGATAGCAGCCTTCCTTTTCTCATCCTCATTCCTCAGTGGCGTCCCAGGGCACCTGTTAATTGTGGAGCCAGATGTATGACACTGTACATTCAAATGCACAAATATTAAAGCTATTTATCACCAAAATGGATGACAGAGTCAACATCTGGCTTGCACTGAGTTTCTGTCAAGCTTCACTCCTGTGAAAGATGCTAAAACTGCCATTCTACTCATAGGACAGAGACTCATTTCCCTCTTTCCTAACTTGGGGGTCTTTTCAGATGCCAGTAAAGTCCCATCCTTGAGAATTCATCATAGATTTAGATCTCTAGTGGCTATCACTTGGTCCCTGGGTTCAGGTTGACCTGAGTTCAAATTCTGCCCCTTGCATATAGCAGTTATAGGAACCTGGCTACAGTGACCCATCTCTCTGAGTCTATTTCTACATCTATAAAATGGGGATGATAATATCTTCAGTTCCTGCCTCACAGAGTTGTGGGGAGGCTCAAATGAAGGGATGGATAGAAACCCATGTAATGCGTATTTGTAAACTTTAAAGTACTATTTAAATGTCCATTGTAGTTCTTGTATAGTCCAAATGGGCCATCTTTCCATTTTACAGATGAGAAAAATAGAGATCAAGGACATAGATAATTTAGCCAAGCCAGATCAAAGTGTTCCTTTCCTTTTACAAAGGCAGAGACTTAAATAGGCGCTTGAGGACAGTTAGCAAAGGGACTATGACAGGGGTCGGCAACCTTTTTGGCCATGAGATCCATAAATGCCACATTTTTTAAAATGTAATTTCATGAGAGCCGTCCAGTGCTCACAGTGCCGCTCCTGTAACAGCGCCTGAAAAAAAAATTGACTTTATGGCTCCTGCAGAAAGAGCCATACATTGCTGACCCCTGGACTATAAGATCACTCCCTATCCAGCATCCACTCACCGGTCCTTCCTCACACTGACCAAGGGGAAGACAGGTCAAGTTGGCAGGTTTTAATTGAGAAATGATAGCAAAAGTTAGCAAAAATCCCTAGAGTTCAATGCCATTCTCCAAAATTCAGTTTCTATTTCCTTAAAATTAGGCGGAGGAAGATGGAGATTGCTCCATGATTTCTTTTGTCGTCAAGAGTTAGGCAGTTAAATGTCACCATGGACCCAGAGTCAAGAAGACCCCAAGTTAAAATCCAACTAAGGCTGTGATCCTGGACAAGTTGACCAAGTTTCTCCCTGGCTAGTAGTGTCATCTCCATTTTACAGTAGCACCAGGGTTGTTGTGAGGCTCAAATGAAATATTTATAGGGGCAGCTAGTAGGAAGAAAGTACCAGGATTGGAGTCATGAGGACCTACCTAGGTTCAAGTCTGGCCTCACACACTTCCTAGCTGTGTGACCTTGGGCAAGTCACTTAACCTTGACTACCTAGTCCTTACTGCTCTTCTATCTTAGAATTGATACTAAGACAGAAAGTAAGAGGGGGAAGGAAGGAAGGAAGGAAGGAAGGAAGGAAGGAAGGAA
>NW_025349782.1:0-3493 GCF_016433145.1 Gracilinanus agilis
TATGTATATATATATATATATACTTACACATTTTTTTGTCTTTTTGACATATATATGTCTTACTGTCTTACTTATTCTATTTTTTGGTCTTTTTTGACATATATATGCATATATATGTCTTACTTATTCTATTTATCAGCTCTTTCTTTGGAGGTGACATGTATAAATTTCTATTGTTGTCTTCATTTTCCTGGTTCTATTCATTTCACTCTTTATTTCATTTAGGTTATAGTTTTAAGATAATTGCTTGGAACGCAGAGATGTTAAAAAATTTACTTGGTCCTCACAGTATCAGAGATGGAACTGGCACCTAGATCTCCTGACTGGAAAGATGAAGCTTCTATCTCCTGATTCCTACTAACTATGATTATTTGAGAGGGAGGCCACAGGAACAAGTAGGTCCTGCTTTAACTGTTTTCTGGAATGGATCACAGAAGAATCAGGAAAGCATGATAGATGAACAGGTGGTTGCATTTGGCAGTCTGAAGCTTCTGGCACATTAAACTTATTTTAAAGATGTTTCCATTTATTTACTGACATACCAAACCTGGGGGTTTTTATTTGACCCTTTCCATCTCTCTCCTTCTCTCATATCCAATTGTCAGAGTCTGGGAATGCTGGCAAATAGTTGGGGCAAAGCTGACCACAACAGCCTTAAGTTCATAGGTTATTTAGGATGCCCAACAATGATACTTAATGGAAAATAGATGGGTCATCCCCCTCCCCCTACTCCATAGAAGGTAAAAAGGAGTGTGGACAGAAAGTTAGCATTGTTTTGGTTTTTTGTCTTAGTCTTCTTTGGTAAGGGTGCAAGGAGGGTATAACTGTGCATAGTAGAGAAAGGGAATATCCAGCAACTTGAAACCATGGAAATCATGTGGGAGAATCAGCCTCTGGTTAGAAGCAAAGTAGATTATGGGAACTGATTTATATGAAATCAAGAAAAATCAGAGTGTTTGAAGGCTGAGGTTAGCAGTTCCCACAGATGTAAGGGAATATCATATGAGAATGAGACAAGGGCTTTGGTCTATATTCTGAGTCATAGTGTCCGCCTGATAAATTAATATTAACAATAAGGAGCAATAACGAGCCACTACTAATCAAGACCTTAAGTGGAATGAGCAAGTTTTTGAGCTCCCTGTAGATTACACAAGAGACAGAAGTATGGAGAGGACGGGGGATGAGTGTGTGAGAGATCCCTATCACCAAACTGTTGCTCTTGATCTTGCCTTTCTAATAGGAGAAGGACAGGGACTGAACCTGTGATTTCATTAGTAAAGGGAATATCCTAAAGAGGAAATTCTCTTTAATAAGGTGGGTCAACACCTTCTCTACAATTTGGTTTTAATGAATGGCCTAAAGCCCTAAAGTAAACTGCCTCTGCTAGATCTTTGCCATCCATCCTCTCTTCTCCATTCTCATCCTCATCTATGTGCCATCTCTCTTTCTCACCAGGACTATTTTAACAGCCCCCTATCATGTCTCTCTGCCTTCACTCTTCACCATTCTAGTCCTGCACATCTTTAAACCTATGCCAGACTTCTCTTTCTTAAATGTAGGTATGTGGACACACACATACATGTATATACACATGTGTGTATATACATGTATATATATTTCTCTTTCTATATATACATATATATGTTCCTTCTCTGCTCGATCCCTTCCTACCAGCATTTATTAAATGTGTGCTATGCATAAAGTATTGGGCATATAAAGACCAAGTGGGGTAGTGGAATTCCCTGCCTTCAAGAAGATTACATTATTCTGAGGGATGGAGGATGGAGGAGAGGGAAAGAGTTGAGGAAAGAATATAACATAATCGCAGATAAGTTCATACATACTAATTTGAGAGGAAAGAGAGTACTATGGCTTATCAAATAAAGCTCAGAATCCTAGCCAGGCATCTGGCCCCTATGCAATTTTAAATCATCCTCTCTTTCCAGCCTTGTCACATTCTTCTTCCCTCAATATACCCAATGCTTCTGTTAAAGTTATTTGTGGCTCCTTATGCATGCCTTATGCTTATGCAAGCAATTTGCTTGCTTCCATGGGTTGATCATGCAGTCTCTCTGCCTCAAATGTCCTCTCTTTGCCTTGTGCCTGTTGAATTCATACCTCTCTTTAAAGCTTGACCCAAGCACTACCTCCTCTGTGCAGCCTTTTTTGCTCTCCAATTGACTTTTATCTACTATGGCCTTGCACAACATTTTGTCTGGAGAAGGAGGAGGAGAGAGAAGAGAAAGGGGAAAAGAGGAAAAGAAGAGAAGGAGAAAAATGAGGAGGAGGTGGAAAAGAAGGAGAAGAAAGAGGAGGAGGAGAAAAATGAGGAAGAGGTGGAGGAGAAAGAGAAAAAGGATAATGAGGAGGAGGACGAGGAGAAAACATTACTTTCAGGTTTGCAAAACACTTTACAAATATTATGTGCTTTGATCTGCACAATGACTCTGGGAGGTAGGTGCTATTGTTAGCCTCATACACATTTGAGAAAACTGAGGCAGAAGTGACTTGCCAACACTGTTAGTGCTGAAGTCAAATCTGAACTCAGGTCTTCCTTTCTCCAAGTCTAGAACCCTATTCACAGCACTATCTAGCTGTCAGTAATGTACCTAGCACCTATCATTTTGTATTTTAGTTATTTTTACACATCTCATATTTCCTTGCTACCATTTAGTTTAATTCAACAGGCATTTCATTAAGTACTTACTATCCATTGATCATTATGCTAGAGGCTGGGGATGCAAAGGCAGAAATGAAAACAATCTTTGCCCTCAAAGAGTTTCCAAGTTTTGTGTTTCATACAGTGCTGTATGAACATAGTAGGCACTTAATAAATGTTTTATTTAGTCCTCTGCCTTTTGGTTTTGTCTCCTTTTACTCTCTTATCCTTTCTCCTCTTCAGTCTTCATTTCCTGAAGACTTCTCCATCTGCCTTTGGAGATATCTTTTCCTTCATTTTACTATATACTAGATAATGATTGGATCCATGTACCAATGGACGGCCCATCTCTTGGTCCAGCAGGAGAACTCTGCCACAGTTATCAGTGAATTGGGCTTCTTACTCTGGATAAGTAGTCCAGATGTCCATGTAGATGGAGGCTGAAGGAGGATGGCTTTTATGAAAAATATCCTCAGTGACCATGTAGCATTGACAGCAAGTCTTTTACTTGACTAATTCAAAAAGTAGTCACTCCCTTTAGGCTTCTGCACATTTTCAGAATATTATATGAAATGATATGAAAGGTAGTTAGCTAAAGTCCTCTAATAAAAAAAAATTTGAGATAGTACCATTCATTTAAGTTGTCATTTGACCAAAGAAAACTTCTGTGCTATTCTTCACACTTACTAAATGGGTGAGCCTGGGTAAGTCATGTCTCCACTCTGAAATTTAGTTTCCTCTTCTAAAACAATCCTGAGATAAATTGTACTATTTATTTCAACCATAACTACACACTTTATATTATTATTATTATTATTATTATTATTATTATTA
>NW_025349783.1:0-5807 GCF_016433145.1 Gracilinanus agilis
GTTCTATTATTTCTTATTCTCCTTAATCAAAGTTTCAGCTCTGAAAGCGGCTGGACTTATCCTCATCTCTGTTATGGGGCACTGATTTTTATCTGAAAGACTAACCTGCTTGCTGAGAACTGTCCACCAGCTATCCCAACCCCCCAAGGCACTAAGTCTTCAAGGCACAAAGCAGAGCCTGGGAAACCATTCATGCACTCCTCCCCTTGGCTAACTTATCTGAGATCCCAAGACTGACAAGGCTAAATTAGGTCATAGCAGCTGCATAATATTAACTGAGGCAGAGACTGGGCCAGGGAAATCTCTGAGATGAAGGAAATTTCTCAAAGCCTAGATGGGATGACAGAGTGAGAATTTCTATTTTTCTTTCTTTTCCTTGTTTCACCCCTTCTTTTTAGCAATAGTCTCTTTTCTCCCTCCTTCTTAAAAAAAAAAAAAAGAATGAAAAAGGCAAGGTTAAGGGGGGGAGGAAAAATCCACATCAATGAATGTGTTTTCTTCAACAAAATCCCATCCTTGTTAGTCTGTCCACAAAAGTTCATTAGTTGAATGAACTATTCTCAACAGACCTCATCTTTATTCCTCATTCCCCTCCCCCACATTTTCTTATTAACCTTTCAGGACAGAATTAAGTCTTTGTGATATTCAGCCCATCCATGGACCCTCACCCAGCCAAGGGAGCTAGTGTGGGGGATAGACTTGTGGGCCACATTCCAGTTCAGGGAGGGGGTGACAAGGAAGGATGGCTAATCACAGCTCTCAGATGGGTCTGATGTCGGAATATGATTCATAACACAAATATATTTAAAAGAGAAGAGGGCAGGGAGAGGATATGGGAAGAGGAGGACCAGGTATTTGATGTTATGGAGTCAGCACTGTGGTAAGAGAGCATGGACAGATGAGGAGGAAGAATAAAGGACAAATTAGAGCTGCACCCCCAGAGTCTTAGATTGAGCCCTTCCAAAGGAGGAGGGCCCTTATTTGTTAATTATGGGTAGTATGTATTTTTTAATTTTTAAATATATTTTTATTGATAGATTTGGTTTTTGCAGCACCTGGATTTCACCCTTCACCCTTCTCCCTAGTCTTCGCAGAGACCCATGTTTGTTTTTTAATTTTTAATGTTCAATTCCAAACCCTCTCTCTCTATTCATCCTCTCCTTCACCCATTGAAAAGGCAAGAAAGACAATACCCATTATACTCATAATACTCATAATACCCATATGGAATTGTGTAAAACCATTTCTACCATAGCCATGTTTTGTAGGTAAAAGCAAGAAATATAAAGTGAAAGAAACTGCAGTTTAATCTGCATTCAAGGCCACCAATTCTCTCTCTGGAGGTGGATTGCATTTTTCATCCTAAGACCTTTGAAACTGACTTGGATCACTCTCTGGATCAGAAAAGCTTAAGACTTTCAGAATATACCATCAATACAAAACTTCTGTTACTGTGTACAGTGTTCTCCTGGGTGTGCTCACTTTGCTTTGTATCAGTTCATAAAAGTCTTCTATGGGTCATGTTTTTTTAAAAAATTAATCGCATTCCCTGTATATATTCTGAAGGAACATTAATTCATCGAAATGGCTGTTAATTTTCTCTTAGGGATTTAAATATGCTGTGAGGGATATTTAAATTTTCAGTGAACTTAAATTATGAATTTAGGTAAACTCATTTGTACATAAAAGTTTCCACACAAGTCCATTAGAGTCAAAACTTAAATTATTGAAAAAAGGCTCTATTTCCTAATTGAAATCTCCAAAGCAAAAAGAGATTAAAGCTTATTTTTAGAATTTAATAAACATAATATCCCATTGCAAGAAATGCACCCATTTCTCACTTATTCATGGATCTGTGCATCGGGCCCCAACATTTATTCAAATAGCTGTCTTTTTTCAGTTTCCTTATACTCCAAGTGGCAGCTGGGGTAAGTGTAGATGGCACATTAAAAAACAGCAAAAGCTAATATCGGTTTGAATTGGTGCAGACACTGATTATTATCATAGGCTTTCAATGATAGACATCTGCAAGGCCCTCATTAAGGCAGAATTCCTTAAAGCTTGAAATAGCAGCTGTGGGTTTTCTTCAGTTCTCCAAATAAAATATCTGATTTAACCACATAAACCTCAGAATATTATCTTATCTGTGGGAAATGAAACAAATTTTGCTTTCCTATCTTTTACACTCAGAAGTTTTCTGATGTTAACATAAAATTTCCAAGAGGCCAAAGATCATTGAAGAGGGTATAATACATAAACATTCACACTGATCTGGAAATGGAGGGCAGGAAAAAAAGGATAAGAAATAGTTTTTTTTAAACTAAAATGGGACTCTATATAAAGATCAAGACATGGATCTAGTAAAATCAAATTTATTTAGTTTCTCTAACAATGTTTTAATTTATTTTTAAATCAAAGGTGGATTTTATTCTTATTCCTGGTGAAAGGATAGAAAGATGAAGAAGGTGGGGCAAAGGAAGGAAGGTCTCTGATTTTTTTTTAACAAGTTTTGGGTTCAGAAACTGGCTCTAGTAAGAGCCAAGCTTCTAAGTTTAAATCCTGCCAGTTGGAACTTCTTACCTTGTGAGACCTTGAGTAGTTACTTAGCCCCTGTAGACTTCAATTTACTCACGGATAAAATTAGGGGTCTGAACCAGTTGGTTCATGGGGTCCTTTACCATTCTAAGTCTATCATCCTTGATTTTGTGACTCTCTGAAATGTCTATATTTTAAATGCTGCCTGCATCATTACTTGGCCTCCCTTTAGCTCTTCCACCAAAATGGCGCCAGCTTGCTATCCATCCCTTGGTAGCTATCAGCTGTGTAACTCCTGCAGTAGTTTTTCTACTTGATATCCTAAATCTTACCTTTCAAGGGAAACCAATGATTCATTTCATTTTCAGAAGCAAGTTTTAATGGATCTCATTGGTAGGACTATAGCTGTAAGTTATTGAACTGTTTTTCATAGCACTCAAATAAAAGCAAAATGAAGTGACTTCTCAATAAGCATCTAATAAAACGATATTAAAGGGGCATTTGATAATGTTGACCTTCAGAGGAAAACATTTAGAAGAAAACTTTGGAACTCATTAAGAAGCATCTAGTTTATTCCATTCTTCCTAGAAAATTTCTAATATCAAGATTTTCTAGAACGGAGATTTACTGTTCATTAATCAGAATTTAATTAGTTCTATTAATTTGGATTTTTTAAAAAAATAATTTGTATATTGGCTTAGGGCCTTCATAGGTTTAGTTTTTGTAAAAAAGATGACAGATCAATTAGTAAATTGGTCAGTATTTCAATGCTTAAAGAATCTAAGATTTTCATTCATGTGGGCACCCATCCAGGTTGTAGAACCCTACTCCCACCACAGGCCTGCACAATCCTTCTTCATGAGCTGCTCTGGTTCCAAAAAAACTAATGGTTAATCTATTGATGATATATTACTTGAAATATGATATGGCACTTAACTAGAAGCCTTTCCAGCTTGTCAGGGTTTCTCCAACTTTGTCATCTATCAGCATAAAGCTCAAGAACCTAAGTAGCTCTATAGTAGGATAAGACATGGAAGTAGCATTTTAGCAAAAGAGATGATTAATTATACTAGAAAAATCAGTGTTCATGTATATATCAGTACAGTGTTCAGTGTCAGATAAAAGTATGGTGCATGGCATACTATCTGTTCATTAGGTCATGAATCCTATAAAGATTCTCATTCTCTCTCTCCTCACCTCACCTCATATCAAGGAAAGGAATACTAAGACAGATAGAATTAGAACTAATCTATCCCCCCCCCCTCCAATCTCTCCACCACTAAGAGAGTTCCTATAATATTTTAGAACATTTAGGTTCTATTCCTTTTTCTTTCATCAACATAGGAAATAAACCTAGTGATATTACTGGGTTAAAATGTGTATACAATTTTATAATTTTGAGCATAATTCGAGATTGTTACCTAGAATGTTTGGATCAATTCACAGTTCTATCCTTAGCATATTAGAGTTCCCATTTTTTCCTCATCCCCTCCAACATTTGTTATTTTGTCCTTTAAGATAATATAAAATAAGTCACATAGTATAAGTAAATTAGAAGAATTGGGAATACATTACCTACTAGATCTATATGTAGGAGAAGAATTTATGAATAAATGAGATAAAAAGGATTATGTTTGTAAAAAAGGATAACATTGAATGTATTAAATTGAAAAGTTTTAGTACAAATAAATCTAATGTAGCCAAGATTAATGGGAAAGCAGTTGTTGGGGGAAAAAATTTATAAAAAGTTTCACAAAGATCTTAAATCTAAAATATATAGAGAACTTGATCAAATATGTAAGAATATGAGCCATTCCCAAATTGATAAATGGTCAAAAGATATGAACAGACAGTTTTTGGATGAAGACATCAAAGCTATATATAACTATATGAAAATTGCTCTAAATCATTATTGATTAGAGAAATGTATCTCAATGTAACTCTGGGCAAGTCACTTAACACTGTCTGTCTTAGTTTCCACAAATAAAAAATAAGCTGGAAAAAGAAATGGCAAACCTCTCCAGCATCTTTACCAAGAAAACTCCAAATGGAGTCACAAAGAGTTTGCCATGACTGAACAAATTCCATTCATAGTGGAACGTTACAATAGGCTTAAAGTTGGAAGAGACTCAAATTATAGTCTAATCTCTTTATTTTATCAAATCTCAGCAAATCAAAGCAACTCCAAGTAGGCATCTCATACCTATTAGACTGGCTAAAATACCTATAGATTATAAAGTGAGTCCTATAACCTTTCCTCTAGAAAGATGAACTTTCTGTTTACCAAGTTGAATTTGAATCTTCATTGAAACCTTTTTGGTTGGCTACTTTGATCCTTTCCTAGAAAAAGTAAATAACATTACTAGGAAATATCTTGGACCCATGATTTCATTAGTGTAGTGAATTTACAGTAAGGAACCTTCCTCTAGTAATAAGTCTGCAATTGCTCTGAAACTTAGCATCCTGGAGGATTTTCCTAGGGCACTGACAGGTTTTGTGACTGGAGACACTGGATTGTATGTATCAGAGGTAGAACTTGATATTATCTCTTCTTAACTCAGAAACTAGCTTGCTATGAATTTTACAATAACTGACCTTTAGCTACTAAGAAACAATTTTACGTTAGAACTGGAAGACACAGTGACTTGGTCTACTGTCTTTTGCCAAATAAAAACATTCTCATTTTTGGTGGTTTCAAGAACTGATGTTTATTTATTAAAAGACATAAAAACAGGTTCATCTGGAAGAATTCCATGTGGACTGGAAAGACCTTCAGGAATTGATGCAGAGCAAAAGGAGCAAAACCAGGAGAACCTCATACACAGAGACTGATACATTATGGCACAATCTAATGTAATGGTCTTCTGTACAAGCAGCAATTCAATGACAATTCTGAGGGACTTATGAGAAAGAATGCTATCCACATTTAGAGAAAAAACTGTGGGAGAAAAAATACATTAGAAAAATATGTGATCAATTACATAATGTGATAGGAATATGATTGGGGTTTTAATATTAAAGGATTGCACTACTGCTGATATGAATAATGCAGAAATAGATTTTGAACAATGATAAATGTATAACCCAGTGGAACTGCTTATTGGCTTTGGGTGCGGGGAAGAAAGAGTAAGGCAAGAAGGGGAGGGATCATGAATCGTATAAGCATGGAAAAATATTCTAAATAAAAAAGGGAAAAAATAAAGTCTATCTTGCTTAGAAAGAAAGAAAGAAAGAAAGAAAGAAAGAAAGAAAGAAAGAAAGAAAGAAAGAAA
>NW_025349784.1:0-7559 GCF_016433145.1 Gracilinanus agilis
GGGGGGGGCAGTGAGGCTGCTTTCTGCAAAGGGCCGTAATTATCTAGAATTTAATTGTCAGCTGCTTTTTCCAAGGGAACAGGTAGTGGCTCAAAGGGGCGACGTCAGACAAAGGCAAAAAATACTGTGCCTTTGTCGTCCTTCCCTTTTGAAGTACAAGTTGCAATAAAACATATTAGAAGTTTTGCATCAGGATCCTTAGCCGCTCTCCAGGGTACCTTTCTTTTTAGCGACTTGATGGCAGTGCTTGACAAACAGCTTCAATCAATCAGAGAGGAAAAAAAGCTACACGGTGCATAGACCAGAAAATTGCTTCAGTTTTTAAATAGCAGTCAGCAACCCAGGCTGTGAAATATTCCTGCAGCCAAGGTGCTGAGTCGGAGGGGATGCTCTGTGTGGAGTTGCTGCCACCACTCTGCCGGCAGCATCCCATTAAGACGTGGAGAGCCGTGTGCGAAGGATCTCTCCACCATCTGTTGTTTTATCATTAAGAGGGGAGTTTACAAGAGCAATCCCATATGTTGCCAAACAAACTGTCAGATAGCAGAGTTATTAAGAGAGCCCAGGTTTTGTGTGTGTGTGCGTGTGTGTGTGTGTGTGTGTGTGTGTGTTTCCCCTGTCATACAGAAAAGGAAACACGTGCCTTTCTTTAAGAAAAGCAGACCAGACACCCCCAGGTCCCATGTAAAGGGAGGGCTTGGGTCTGTCCAATTTCTTTCCCTTTAAGCCCTAAACAAAAGGCATTTCTGATTCTCTCAATGGAGACCAATCTAAGGAGCCGTGGTTGGAGAGGAAAGAGGACTCGGCAGCAAAGGTGTTTCCCTTAGTACCTTTCTGAAATGCCGTTTTAAAATGAGGAAATAGAGGTATTCACCAAGAGGACCACAATCTCCCGTACCAAATAGAGAAGCAGAGAGTAATAACAGAGCCCGAAGGGAAATCATAGGGAGTGATTCAGCGTTTCCGGGAGGGTTGGCAACTAGCATGGAAGAAGCCACCAGTAAAATTGACCAGCGTAGACTCATTGTCCAGACCCAGAGCTCAGCATGCAATCGGAATCAGCAAGGAAGAAAATCAATGGGGCTTTTAAAATTCTCATCTTTCAGGGCTCATAAATAACCAAAGTCCAAAGGTGATATTTGAGACTTGTAAAACAAAACAAAACAGAACATTTGCTTCTTCTGTCCAAAAATCCATCATCTACTTCCCAGGGGGAAAAACACTTCTGTATTTATACATGTATAAGTATATATCTTTGCCAGTGTCTCTAAAACTAAAAAGAAAAAAAAGACCAAAAAAAAATTTAAGGTAGTTAGAAAACAACCACAATTCTAATTCTATTACTCCATCACCCAGATTTGATTTGGAAGGGGTGGGGAGAGGAGTTCTAGAACTATGGATTAGAGGGGAGGACAATTTTGGCCTTAGTGTTTAGTATTTTCATTTTATTCTCTTCACTCCCCTGAAGCCTGCCAAAGATAAGTCTTTCCTCCTTATTACATTGAAACACTTTGTGATAGAAGGAAACAAGCACTAGGCTCCCTTTGTACCCAGCACTGGAGACCTCTGGTCTAGGAAGATGTAAGAGGGAGAGATTTGGAGATGCTGGCATTAGAGGAATTAGCATCTCAATTTCTGCAACTCTTAAAAAAAACTTATTGCTATCTTTTGTTTTTGCTTCACCTGAATTTCCCAAAATGTGAAGTGCCCTGCCTCTCCCCTTTTCTTTTATAACAAAGAATAAAAAGGAAAAGAAAGCAAACAGTTCAGCAATACTAACCAATACATCAGCTAGAGTCTATGTTTTATACCTATAACCCTGAACTCTGCAAAGAAGAAAGGGATGTTCTTTCGTGCTTTTAAAATAACCTTTAAAACAGTCTCTTCCCCATCCAGACTACTTAGCAATCTTCCAGTTTCAGTTATGTCTGACTCTTCCTGGACTCATTTTAGGTTTTTCTTGGCAAAGATACTAGAGTGTTTTGTCATTTTCTTCTCCAGCCCCTTTTTCAGATGAGGAACTGAGGCCAACCAGATTAAGTGGCTTACCCAGGGTTACACAACTCCGAAGTGCTTGATGCTAAATTTAAAAAAAAATTTTTTTTTAAATCCTTACCTTCCATCTTCGAGTCAATACTGTGTATTGGCTCCAAGGCAGAAGAATGGTAAGGGTTAGGCAATGGGGGTCAAGTGACTTGCCCAGGGTCACACAGCTAGGAAGTGTCTGAGGTCAGATTTGAACCTAGGACCTCCCATCTCTAGGCCTAGCTCTCAATCCACTGAGTCACCCAACTGCCCCCTTGAGGCTAAATTTGAACCCAGGATCTTCAGTCTCCATGCTTGGCTCTGCTGCCCCTTTTGGTTGTGTTGTAATGATGTATCCTCCATTGTAGTTCTCATACTTTAGGAGTAGGGAAGTGACCCTGGGCTCTGGAAGGCTATTTCTCTAGTAAGTCCTTCCAAGCTGGAAAGGTTCTGAGTTTTGGGATAGTTTGTTTTATGTTGACTACAAAAAAAACAAACAAACAAACAAAAACATCCCAGCTAGGTTTGTTTGTTTTGTTTGATTTTTTTTATTTGTAAACCCTTATGTTCCATCTTAGAATCCATACATGAGATGATTTCCTAAGGCACAGAGGTGTTGAGGTCTGTGTATATAAAGATGGTACCTAAAGCAGATTCTTAAAGTGAATGATTCTGGGTATCCTTTAGACACTTGGCGATAAGGCAATGAGTCTAATTATCGATATACAAAGGAGGATCATTTCCTCCCTCCCTTCCTTCAGAATAATCCTCATAGGATTCTAGATTTAGACTTCTAAGAAAACTCAGAAACCTTAGACTAAACCCCTCATTTTACAGATGAAGAAACTGACCTGGAGAGGTTACCCAAGTCACAAAGCTAGAAAGTATTAGAGCTAGTATTCAAACCCAGGTCTTCCAACACATTCAGCACCCTCTGTTCCAAGGAGGCTGTTGCCATCTCTCAGACACCTTAGCACAGTCTCTTGGATATAATATTCTCAGTGATGGAAAATCTCTGCCCTATAAGGGCGAACTTGATTTTGGGTAACTACCCAAAGCATTTTGGAGCCAAGTGTGGAGAACTGAGTTGAGTGATCTAGACTGGATCGTGGCGTCTGAACTGGATGGCAATAAGGTACACTCTTTGATTTCGGTTAGGATCCCCAGTTCCCCGAAGGGTGTTCATGTACAGTCTCAGCATGAATGAGTGTTTAGCATCCCCTGGGAACAGCTCTTATGGGAACAAGACTTATTTGGATGTGTAACTTTTTGTTTATCTCTTAAACAATCAGTCTCATCTCTCATCTCCTATCTAGTATGAGTCATGACATAGAGAGGACCTCTCACATATGCAGGGTGAAAGCAAGATGCCTGAAACATATCTGTAGAATGTTGTGTGCTTATGCCCTTCTACTGGCTAAGTGGCTTGGCATAACGCCTGGCACATAGTAGGCACCTAATATAATCTTACTAGCTGGGTAGTGCATATGCAATTCCAGAGGGCTAGAGTTGAATCAGGAAAACTCAGGCTCAAAGCCTCCTTCTAAGTCTAGCCTTTGGATTCATGGGCAAAACACTTAGCCTTTCTGATCCTTGTTTTCTTTGTCTGTCAAATGGGCTACTGTGATATCTGTAGCACCTACCTGGAAGGGCTGGCAAGAAACCCCAAGGAGATATTAGATGTAAAGCACTTTGTAAGCTTAAAGTTTGTCAATCATCATCATTAGTCCATTTTAGCATAAGTTTTGCATATAAATAGGTTCACATCCAATCCTTGCAAAGGACTGGATGCCATCTGGGTGATTTGGGAGGGGAGAGAAAAGTTTGGGAAGGAGTGAATGAGGCTGCTCCTGGTGGGGGTGGGGAGAGGAGGGGAGTGGAGCCAGCGGAGAGCAGAGAGCATTACCTCCGGGCTCACCCTGTGCTCATGATTACAGCCCATTCAGGATAAACAAAAGGGAGCATTAATTGGCTAACCAGCTCTTGAAAGCTAATGGAGCGAAGGAGCTAGCGTGGTGTGGCTGCCAGAGTGTGAACAGGGTCCTCTCTGTCAAGCCCCAGCAGAAGCTTCCTGACCCAGGGGCTGACAGAGACAGAGAGAGAGGGAGGGAGGGCAAGAGAGGAAGAGAGACAGAGACAGAGACAGGGAGGGAGGGTGAGAGAGACCAAGAGAGGGAAGCAGACAGATAGACAGACAGACAGACAAAGACAGACAGAAAGAGGACAAGAGAGACAGAGACAGAGAGGGGAGAAGGTGAGAGACTAAGAGAGGGAAGAATAAGGAGACCGAGAGAGAAGGAGGGAGGGAGGGAGGAAGGCCAAGAGAGACAGAGAGAGGAGAGAAAGACAGAGAGAGAGAGGAAGGGAGGGAGGGTGAGAGAGACAGAGAGAGACAGAGACAGAGAAAGACAAAGACAGAAAGAGGGAGGGAAGGTGCGAGACCAAGAGGGGGAAGAAGAGAGAGACAGAGATAGAGAAGGAGGGAGGGAGGGAGGAAGACCAAGAAAGACTGGGAGAGGAGAGAAAAACAGAGTCAGAGAGATGGAGGGAGAGAGAGAGAGAAGAGAGAGAGGAGAAAAAGAACAGGGATGAAGAGACAGGAGAGGAGAGATGGAGGAAGAAAAAGAAAGGAAGAGAGAAAAAGGACTGATGGAGAAGAGGAGGGAGGGAAAAAGAGAGAGAATGTGCTTCTACTTGTGTAGGCTTGTTTGATATCAGTGAAAGTGTGGATATGATTTTTATGGAAAACTTTGAGTGGGTGCTTGAAAGAAGGTGAGCCATCATTTCAAAAATTGAGGTCAGGCAAAAAGGGGAAGTCAACAGGTTCACAATCTGATTTGGAGGGGTGAGGAGGTGAAGGGGATAAAGTTGTTGCTTTAGGAGCAGTTAAATGGGGATGGGGTTAGGGCTGTATTGGACAGTAGCTTTACTGATCCAGAGCTAAGAAGCCTGGATTCCTAGAGCTAGTACTATGACCTTGAGCAAATAATTTCCCTGTTCTGTGCCTCACTTTCCCCAGGAGACTATCAGAGTAAATGAAATCTAAGGTCAACATTCCATGGTTCCTTCTTTACTATTCTATGAAAGAAAAGTGCTGCCATCACCATCCTTTCTGAATGTTTTTTCTTCTGTCCTTCTCCCAAGTGTCATCCTAAACTCACTAGCTTCATTTCAGGCAAAAAACCCCCCTCAGACTTGGTGGTTGTAGTTTTTTTTTTAATTTTTTAACCCTAATATCTTTTATATATATCCTTCTGTATTAATTTTTTTATTTGTTATAGGGCTAGGCAACGGGGGTCAAGTGACTTGCCCAGGGTCACACAGCTGGGAAGTGTCTGAGGCCGGATTTGAACCTAGGACCTCCCGTCTCTAGGCCTGGTTCTCAATCCACTGAGCCATCCAGCTGCCCCTGGTGGTTGTAGTTTTAATAAATTTCATTTTTACTCTTCATTGTACCTTTCAAGGTTTAAAAAAACAACCAGCTCTTTGTGGAGACCTGACTCAAAGCAAACTAAGTTCTTTCATAGACAGACAACTGAATCAGGCACTATAGTTTAGGGAAAAGAACACTGGAGACAGGGAACTTTGGTAAATGATCAGTGTGACCTTGGACAAGTCCCTTAACCTCTCTAGGCCTCAGTTTCCTCATTAACAAAGTGAAAGGATTAGTCTAGGTGAGCTTTAAGATCTCTTCTAACTCTGTAAATCACTTCTTTTCTCTGAACCTCACTCTCCCTATTTGTAAAATGGGGATAATTGAATTCATGGGACCTAACATACAGAAAGTTGTTTTGGAGAAAATTTTTGGTAAACCAATCTGATACAGTGGGAAGAACAATGGTTCTGGAGTTGGGAAACCTGCATTCAAAAGCCACCTATGATGCTTACTGACTATGGCTTTAAGCAAGTCGCTTAAGTTTCCTGGGTCTACCTCAGCTTCTTCATATGTAAAATGAAAGGAGTGGACTAGAAGGCTCTGAAATCTCTTCCCTCTCTAGATCCTCTGAAAATGCTATATAAATTTTAGATATAATGATGAATAATCATCATCATTACAGACTGGCCTCTTCTAAATGGCTTCATTGTCAAATCAGAGCCTTTTTCTAGCCAGGTCCTCTTTGACTTATCACCTGAGTTCAAGGTGATTGGGGCAGCCAACAAATGGGACTTTGAAAGGGTTTGGGGCCATGTTTTCCCTCACTACTTTCAAACTTGCCCAGTACTCAAGACATTTCTATTCTTCCCATTAATTTGAGACCTTTAAATCCATCCTGTCATGCCCCAATGTCATGTCTCATAGTGCCATTAAATAACTCAGTGAGTCTAAGCATGACCTTAGATTGAGAGACATAGAATGCTTAGAAGGAACCATAGAAATCAGCTAGTTTAATATCATTTACGGAAGATAAAAGCAAGATCCAGAGAGAAGACTTATGGAAGGGATGATGGGTGTCTTCTTAAATCTGATCGAAGGTTTATTGCAAAGAATAAGACTTGTTCTTCTTGGTTCCTGAGGGAATGGACCTTAGGAACAATGAATGGGCACAAATTACAGAAAGGCTCCAAACAGAGGCTGGATGATGACACCTTGTCAGGGGTGATGTTTAAAGGGTTTGCTATTACTCAAGCTTCTTCCTGCTGAGAATCTGCGCTACTTCAGCATGTACCTTTCTCAGTTTCTGGCTTCATTCGAATGCATTGCACTGCCCAGAATGACGTCCACCTCCCAGGTTTCCCGACTCTTAATCAAGTGCTCTTTCCATTACCCAGGTCTTTATTGGTTCATTCAGGGTAAAAAAGACCAAATTAAAAAGCCAGCATGGGCTATGCACAACTGGGGAAGCAATGGAGATGACTGGATGCATTCAACAAGCATTTATTAAGCATCCCTTATATGCAAGGTAGAAGGTATCTCCACACTAGCATCCCCATAACAGTGAAATCAGATATATAGACCAGTGACCATGTCTTAGGCACTGGGGATTAAAGGGAAAGGGAAAGCAATGCCCTTTCCCCTTAATCTTCCTTTAAACTGGGATGTAGTTGAAAAGCAGATGCCATCATTGGTCCTAGAAATATTATGGGAGGTCAAGAAAATGTCTAAGAGCAGAAATGCCAATTAGAGAGAAGATTGATGTTTTCCTACTGGTCTTGTTTTGGTCTTCTGATTCTGCTTATATAATTCAGAGAGAAAGATCTTTGAAACCTCCTCTTTCCAAACCTTTTATAGTATCTCCCTTTCCCAGTCAGTCCCTCTCAGCAGCTAGGTGGCATGGTGGATGGAGTGCTAGACCTGGAATCTGAAAGACCCAAGTTCAAATTCTCTCTCTGACATTTAAGGTGTTTTCTTCTCAGGGTAGTATAAAGCACTTTCTAAATCTTAAGGAACTATCTCAGTACCAGTTCACCTGGATTTCCTGGGTTTCTTTTCTTTTCCTTCTTTCCCTCCTTCCTTCCCTCTTTCCTCCCTTCCTCCCTTCCTTCCCTCTTTTCTTCCTTCCTTCCTTCCTTTCTTCCTTCCTTCCTTCCTTCCT
>NW_025349785.1:0-4266 GCF_016433145.1 Gracilinanus agilis
GAAGGAAGGAAGGAAGGAAGGAAGGAAGGAAGGAAGGAAGGGGGAAACAGAATGGGAAGGAAAGAAAGGAAGGAAGAGGAAAAAGAAAAAATATAGAAAGAAGCAAAGAGAGAGGTGAGGGACCACCCCCAAACCTACAACTTCCCCAGACAAGTGTAAACTGTGCCATCTCTGAGACGTCTCTCAAATGATGAGACATACAGAGTTAAGTGCTACATTAGGTGAGTTATTTTGCTTTTCCAGGAGCAAGCTTTGTGGAGAAGTTTGTAGCCTTCATGAAAACTTGATTCTGGATAATTTGAAATCAGTATTCCCCATGATCCCTACAGAAGAGTTGTCCTAGTGCATTTCTGGGAGCATTCCTACTTTTAACCTTTGGTTGCAGCTATATGGTTGGATTTTCTACCCACTTTGGTTTTCTGAATGTATAATAAGCGTTTGTGTTCGTTGACCCTTTCTAGTTCCTAAGGACTTACTCAGTATCCCATTTTGTCCTACCTTTCTCCTCGACCTGCAGTCACAGAAAGATGGAATAAGCCATGGTCCATCTTTTGATAGTTCCCATTGTGTCCCACTGCCAAACTCTCAAGCTCAGTCTTGGCTCTCCAAGGCTTTTATAGAGATTAGCTAATCAAATGTGTAGACTAGTTGATCAAGTCTTTTGTCACATCCATCTTAAGTCAGTGATGTAGGTAGGACAAGGATTTTTGTACTTGCTTTGCAAATGAAGAAATTGGGAAGTCAAGGGATTTGCCTGTGTCCCACAGCCAGAAAAGTGTCAGAGCCAGAAGTGGAGTCACTCTTCTTTCCTTTGTACTACAAGGCACCAAATAAGAGGCAGGCACTGAACTCTGTCCACCCCAAGATCCAAACCTCACTGTCGTGAGGATTTTCTTGGTAAGGATACCAGAGTGGTTTGACATCTCTTTCTCTAGTGGATCATTTTGTCACACAATCAGAATGCAGCTTTCTCAAGGTCTCATACTCTCATAGCAATCTGTGGTTAGATTTGAACTTGGGTCTTCCTGACTCCAGATGCAGTGCTATATCCAGTGAGCCACTTAGCTATCTGTCATAGGCATTCAGAGATTAAATGGTTTGCCTAAGGACACACAGCTAGGAATCACTAAGTATTATTATATTGATGAGAAAACATTTCATAATGGAGGAGAAAAACACCGATGACAATTTGGAGTCAAAAGACCTGGATTCAAATTCCAGGTCTCCATTGTGATTCCCTACCTATATGTGTCTCTGGGCACTTGACTTTACTTCCACAGATATCAGTCTCCTCATCTATAAATGAAGGGCTTGCACAAGACAATCTGCAATCCTCACTATGAATTCTGAGTATGAAAAGGCTCCAGGGATTATGCTGTAGAACAGAACTCCATTTAAGAACATAATTCTGTTTGAACAATTCTCAAACTTTTTGGCTTTAGGACCCCTTTACATTCTTAAAAATCAAAGAGCTTTTGTTTACATGGGTTACATAGGTAAATATTTGCCATGTTGAAAATCAAAATAGCATTATTGTAAGAATAGTTTTGACCTCATGGACACCTTAAAAAAGCAGCCCACTTCCACCACCACCACCACACTTTGAGAATGACTACTCTAGAGTAATATGTCAGCTTTGGAGCTTCTATGGAATATTTCTCATTTTCTATTTTCCCATCAAAAGTTAATATTCAGGACAACCTCCATCTGGAGATTCATTGTTGCAAAGCCATTTGCTCCTGCTGTGTTGATTGAATTGGGCTGGACTGGATTTATAGGATAATTTTGAGCATTGTTTGTTGATTATTATCCAGTTCGTAATTTAAATCTTTTTTCAAAAGAAGAGAGTGCAAAATGAATTAAGGCTCACTTCTGTAGCACTTTGAGTTTTATGAAGCATTTATATTAAAGATGAAGGAAGTGAAGTTTAAAGAGTACCCAGAACTCCCAACTCCAACTCCATCACTCCTTCCACTACACCTGTCCTCTTAGGACTTTCAAGTTGGATCAGCTTTGTACTGTGAATGCCACCAGCCCACCTTCCTTCTTTGGTACCAACTTTCTTGTGACTAGCAAACCATGTCTTCACTGCAAAGATGAGAAAATACCTTTACAGGGAAGGCTTCCTTTGTATCCAGACCGAAGCCTGAAAGGGTAAACATCTCTCAGTGGAACTCATTTCTCTTTTCTGTCTCTTCTCCAAATGCCTTTTCCTTCTTTTTCCTCCATATTTTCCATGAGCTCTGTAGGGCTTTGAAGAAGCTCTTAATCTTTTAGGATATTTATAATCAGGGTAACTGACATAGGGAAACAAATTCAGGACTTCTTCTAGTCCCCAAAACAATATTTGTATTCATGGTAGGTGCACAGGGTCCACAGGAGTCTTCCATCAGTATGTCTTTTGTTGCTTTGGTGGTTCTCTCAGTGGGGAAAAGTAACCAGGAAAGGCTGTTTCATGTAGATCACAAGGGCCTCTCTCTGTTTAGACAAGTTGCCCATAAGTTTTAGCACTCAGAATGCCAATGGAGAATAAGCCAATGACAGTTCTATGCCTCAGGCTAAGCTATGACTGCATGCCTAATGGTATTTTCTGAAACCATCCCCTTTCCCTGAGGGTATGTCATAGCAATGATCATAAATTCTGTCCCATTCACCTAGCAAATTTTATTCGGTCATAACCATTCTACTCGAACTCTACTGTCCAAAGTTACCAGTGACCCCCTACTCGACAGATCTCTTGGCTTATTCTCAGGCCTCATTTTCCATCTCTTGGCAATACTTGACATGGTTTAAAGTGCTTTGTAACCTTTAAAAATCCTATATAAATGTGAGTTATTATTGTTATTCATTTCTCTGTCCTTCTTGAGGATGAAACTTTCTTTGGATTCTATGACATTTTACTCACCAAGTAGTTCATTTACCAAGGGACCCCTCCATCAGCTTTTTTCCTACTCTTACTTTGGGACTCTGGACATTTCTCAAAGTTTATTCCTTAGCATTCTGCTACTGTCTCTCTTCTTGTTCCCCTTTTGCCTCTGACTCTGTCTGTCTCTGTATGTGTCTGTCTGTCTTTATTTCACTGTTTCTGGGAAAAAGAGACAGAGAAATGCACAGAGAGATGCAGAGACAGAGACATCTACACACATCTGTAAATATAAGTGTACATATATAGTTATATAAATATAGATATTCTCTCTCATATAATTTATTCATTCTAATGGCTCCAACTTTTATCTCTTTTTAAATGGTTTCCAAATTGACATCTTAGCTCTGCCCTCCTTCCTGAATGGCAGTTCCATGATTCCAATTGCCTGTTGTATTTTTCTACATTCTTGGAGGTGTGAGACATTCTTACGTGGCCCCCTTCCCCAATCTTGCCATGCCTGTTGCATGGTGAGACCTTGGTTCAGGTCCTTATCTACAATAGCCTAAATTATTGGTCTCTAATTTCCTCCCACTCCAACCCATCCAACATATTGCTGCTGACATAATCTTACTAAATCTTCTTCCTAAAGAATCACTTTTGTCATGTTATTCCCTTGCTTTAGAACCTCAAGTGGATCCCTAGAATAAAAGCCCAAATCCTGTGTTTGGTATTCATGTTCTGGCACCAACTTATTGTTCTCAAGTATAGTATAGTGGTTAGAAGATTGGGTTTGAAGGCAGAAGCTCTGGTTTCGAGTCCTGGCTTTATTCCATACTAACTGTACAGTGCAAAGAACACTGAATTTGAAATAAGAGGATTCTGGGTCTGTTACTTATTTCCTGTGTGATATCAATTCTCTAGCTTCCCCGCTCAGGATAATGAGAAGGAGGAAGGGAGAGTGGGACTGGATGACCTCTGAGATGCATTCCAGCCCTAAATCTATGGCACTATGATCCTTTAATCTCAAACAGATCATTTGTGGTCTCTGAGTTTCCTCATCTGTAAAGTGAGGAGAATTATTATATTGCCTGCCTTGTGGTGAAAATGTTTTGCAAATATAAAAAACACCATAGAAATGAAAATTGTTGTTGTTGTTGTCACCCTTAAACACATATTTCAACTAAGCACTTGCAGAGACCAGAGAGAGCTTTGAAACTTTCCCCCTCAGCTATATTGCTGCAATGCAGACACTGACCAAGCTTTCTCATCATGAATCTTCAAGCCTAGTGTTGTTGCCAAGGGAGGGGAATTAGGACCCTCACAGTTCTTCTCAGATCAGGATTTAGTGCTCAGCCAAAGTTGGCCAGCTTCCCCTCTACCCCCATCTCTGGCAAACTGAC
>NW_025349786.1:0-3619 GCF_016433145.1 Gracilinanus agilis
ATCCAGTATTATCATATCTATAGTATTACTATATTTATATATAAATTATATATATAGTATATATTTAAAATCTAATCTAATTAGATAAACAGAACTAAATACCTTTTTATGGGACTTTTATTTTAACATTTTGTTTTTATATTGAAAAAACATTTCTCACATTTAGTACATTTTTCTCAGATCATCATAAAGATTAAAACAATTCAAATACAGTTGAACCTTACTAAATATTATTTCAAGTATTGATATTTCATTTCTTTTCTTCTTCTTGGGACATTTTTACTTCTATGCTAATCTATTGTTTCCTAATTGTAGGACCTTGGTCCATTCACCAGAACTGAGATCCTGTTAATGTGAGCTCAGATCTCTTGCTGAAAGGTAGAAATATAGAGCAAAAGATGTATGAATGAAGCAGTAGGAGATATAGGTCATAAACTTGGGTTTTCAATAATTTGTTCTATTGACTTGTGAAATTTCTTAACCATTTTGAATCTCATATACCAAATGAACAGATTGTTTTAGATAATCTTTGTTACTTTTAGTTTTAATCATCTTTGATTTCTATTTTGTTTTTTGCCTGCTTTCCCATATGGTATATGCTATTTTTTGTTTGTTTGTTTTTAACTAGAAGCCTTAAAATAATTATTGAATGCCAAGTCTCTTGAATTAAGTTAGGAGTCAAGAAATACTCTTACAAATGCATCTCTATATATGACTTTCACCACATTTTGCTAATGCTAGGAGAGTGAAGAATTTTTAGCACTTTTCCATCATCAACCATCTAAACATGAGTAATAATCCTCATTAAATGCCACAAACAATTCATAGTATAGAAAATTGCTCTTTGGAAGCACACTTTGGACCTTGTCAATATCCAGTAAACCCCACTTACTACCTATTCTTTCTGGGACAGTTTATAAACTGCACTAATACATATTTAAAACCCTTTCTCATTTTACTCTGTGCCTGAATTCCGAGGTTCATTACATGTTATTGCCTATATGCTAGGTAATGTAATGGATAAAGGACTAGGATTGTAGTCAATAAGACAGAAGTTCAAATCTAGCTACCAGGACTTCCTACTTATACAATTGTGGGAAAGTTTCCTAATTTTTGTTTGCCTGGATTTCCTCAGTAATGGAAAAGGAATAATAATAGCATTTGCCTCACAAGAATGATGATAGGATAAAATGAAATAATATTGTCAACTGCTTAGTATACTAATCCTGACCTGTAGTAGATGTTTAATAATACTTTTTTCACCCTGACTTTTTTCATCCTTCCTTCTTATACTTTACTTTCAGCAAAATTGGCTTACTTTCTATTCCCTATAAATGACCCTCTGTTTTCCACTTCTACATTCACACTGGTTGCCACTGTTATTAGAAGTATAAGTTAGTGACACTTGCAATCCCAAGATTCCTCCAAGACAACACATTTTGGATAAAGCCTTCCCAACCCCACCACATTAGTTTTATAGTTAATATTTTGTACTTATTTATTTTTCTTACTGCTGTTTCTCAATATTAGGAAACAAACTCCTAGAAGAAAACTGGATGACTACTTTTCCATTTGTATGTAGAGTAGTGATTTTCCCATTGTTATCTTTCAATATTCGATGTTTTATACGGAACTTGGCATAAATAGGCTTTTAATGAATGATTGAACAAGTCTATTTTATGTAGTTGAAAAAAATACTAATTCAGGGAATTTATAGGGACTACATGCAGCAATAGGGAAGTTACTTTCAAACTATGGGACGGAAAAATATCATGCTCCAATAGATGTGAGTCATAAATTCTCTACACTAGTTCATCCTAAAAGATTCTTATCCAATTATTCTTAAAAATATTTCATAAAGTAACTGCCTAGTGCCTTGGAGAGCTTTCATTCTTTTAGTGTCCTGTTTTCATCAGTTTATTTCTCAGGCTGTCCAAGTTTGTTGACACTCTATCTGACTAATATGGCAAGCCACTCCCTACTTTTTTAATTTTTTTATACATTAAAATGTTTTACATTACTTTATTACCTAATCTAGACAATATTAATAAAGAAATGGATGGTGGAAAGTAGAGGGCATCCAACTAATTTGCCATATAAACAAATCTAACATTGCAAGATTTGGTATGTTCATTTAGCAGCCACTTTTGCAACCAACATTTAATTAAGTGCAGTTGTTTCATAACATAGTCAAGTGTTGAGTTCCTCTCAACTGAAGTGACATTGTTTAATTAAAGTGTGCCTCATTAACTTTTCTCACTGTTTGCATGAACAAATGAACTTTTTTTTAAACAAGGAATGTCTTCCATCTGCAAGTGGAACCAATCATCTGGGAATTCTTAACCCCCATGAATCATTTTTATCTATTGAGTATATTAAGAAATAAATAAATATTTTTCCCAAAGAAAGTTCCACAGCTTTGCTCTGTGTCTGCCTTCTAATCCTGTCACTGTTAAATGGCTTATTTGCAGAGCAAGTATTCAGTAATGACTCCTGTTTCTCTAAAGGTAAAGCATATGCAGGGTTGGAAGTTGACAGCTGCAAACTTTAGCCTTTCTCAGTTGTCAATGGAGAGGAAACAGATCATTAAAAGTTGAATGCTTCATTTTATAATGATACTTCATATTGTGCCATTTTAAAATGGCAAGTGCTTCTTGACAAAGAAGATATGTTTCTCTCCTTCCAGCCAATAACCTAAAACAAGATTTACTCAAGACAAGTCAAAAGGCAAAAGGCTAGGATTCCATTTCCAGCATCTTGAGGTGATTGTAAACAATCTTGAGTATAATGACAACTCACTTACAAATATCCTGAAACAATTGGATGCTCTCCAGGGAAGACACTGACTTCTTTCTAAACACATTATTTAGAAATTAGGTGAAATAAGCAGAGGAAATATTTGAGAATTTCCTTTTATTGATTAAAATTTAATAACTATATGAATTTAAATTGCTTCCTAACAAAATTCACATAAACTTCAACATATATGTATATGTGTGTTTATACTCCACATATGTAGAAGTTTTTCTTTTAAAAATGGTTAATATCAAGAGTTTTTCTCTAATACTAACATCAATGAAAGTTAACATTTCTTTAATGCTTTGAGTTTTAAAGTGGTTTTACATGTTTTATCATAGAAATTATATAAAAACATTATGAGGTAAGTAGCAAAGAAGTTTCACTAACAGTTTAGAAACAGGAAAACTGAAGCTCAGTGGTTATTTAAAGTCCTTAGGATTAAGAAGCTACAAAGCCATAGATCCAGAATTCCAACTCTAGTCTTCTGACTCCAATTTTGTGTTCTTTTCATCATATTGCCTCACAGTTCAGAATGCCTTCCTGACAGTACAAAACAGAATTCTAAAAATGAGACTTTGACTTTATAGAGGAAGAGTAACATAGATAGATAATATTTGGTCTCAAAATTGGGCTGAGTTGAATTCATGTCTTGCCTATAATGTATATCAACGTGCCAATTATTTTTTTTTTGTCTTTAAATTTTTTTTTATTACTGTCTTTTTTTAACATTTATTAATATTCATTTTTAACATGGTTACATGATTCATGCTCCTCCTTTCCCCTTCAACCCCCCCCCAAACCCCCACCCATGGCCGATGCG
>NW_025349787.1:0-5569 GCF_016433145.1 Gracilinanus agilis
TCTCTCTCTCTCTCTCTCTCTCTCTCTCTCTCTCTCTCTCCTCCCTGATTATGGAACACAGAGGGACAGTCGCTCAACAACAAAAATAGATTTAAGAAACACAGCTGCTGACAATCGGGACAATTGCAGGACAATTTAACTGTAGACCCTGGGAATCCAATATAAAGATTCTGCAAGAGAGAAAGAAATGTGACCATAGTTAGTGGTTGCCTTTGCTACATGTGCGTATCCTACCTATATACATTCATTCCTCCTTGCCCTTGTTATCCAAGTTTGAGTCTACTCTTCCCATGGATACTATGTGTATTTGTAGAAGAGTGTACTCCAGGTTTATAGAGTGGGAGGGAGTAGGGGAGGGAGAATGTTTTATATCTACACTTTGGACTATGCCTTCCTTAATAAAAGCTAAAAGCTAATTGTTCGTATTGACTAATGGTTAATGGGAAACACACTGGTAAGGACTTAGGAACTTTAATGGTAGAAATACAGGCCCACAGGGTACCCCTAGAATCAAAGGCAGCAACTACCCTCTTGGGACTCAACTTGCAAGTGCAAGTTGAAAGAAATAACACAGAACATGTCTTAACAGCATTGATAAGGATTTATGGTCTTATATTCTTTTAGAGAGAACTTTACTCATTAAATGATTAAACTTTTTCACTTTTCCAGACTTAAAGCTAGCAGTTCAATTCCAGACTACCAGAGGTCTGTTTTACAAAAGGGCAATCTGATCTGATAAATCTCTTACTTAAAAGTAAATAAACGGGCCCAGAGACTTAAACACAGAATTACAATATTTTGATGTAGAAAAAAAATCCTATTTTTTTTACTCCAAAACTAGGTTATTGTATTACTATTAAAATTGAGCCAGCAACAATTCTAAGGGCCTTATGATAAAGAATGTTATCCACCTTCACAGAAAGAACTGTTAGCTTTGGAATACCAATCAAAGGATACGATTTTTCACTTTAGTTTACTTGGAGTTTTTGGTTTTATTTGATTGCTCCCTTTCAAAAATGATCAATATAGAAATGTTTTGTATGGTAACATATGTATAATCCAGATCAAACTGCTTGTCAGGAAGGGGAGGGAAGAGAAGGAAGGAGACAATTTAGATCATATAACTCTGGAAAACTTATGTGGAAATTTGTCATTACATGTAATTGGTAAAATAAAATATCTTTATAATAAAAAATTAAAACAAAATGAAGGGGCTACACCAGTGATGGGCAAACTTTTTAAAGAGGGGGTCAACGGAAAGGAAATGCTCATCTGTCAGTACGTTTCTAAGGCAACTCTTTCGAAGTTTCATTGTATTGTATCCTGCTCATTGTATTTGTCAGATTAGGAATAATGTCATGGGGCCGAATTGAACATTTCAGGGGGCTGCATCTGGCCAGCGGGGCTGTAGTTTGCCCATCACTAGACTAGACTATTGGGATCCTTAAGGTCTTTTCTATCTCCAAGCCTATGAAATATTATTTTTAAAAATCAAGTCAGCAAATTTAGAAATATATAACTTGTTTTTTTAATTTAATAATTATTTCAGCATAATTATTTACTTGTTATCCATGTATTTTAGTTTATGTATTTGCAAACACTCTGAGATGAGATTTCACCAGACTACCAAAGAGATCTGTCTTACAAAAGGGTAATCTAATCAGATAAATCTCTTATTTAAAAGTAAAAAAAAAAAAAAAAAAAAAAAAAAAAAACGGGCCCAGAGACTTAAACACAGAATTGCAATATTTTGATGTAGGAAAAAAAAATCCTAATTCTTTTACTCCAAAACTAGAATCCGCTATTGCTTGAAAGGTGGTAGATAAAACTTCATAGAATCTTGACTACTTGAAAATGACTTATCTTAATCTGGAAGATGAGAAAGTACATTTAAAATAAAGTTACCATATTTACATTTTAAATATAGCTGATTTTTAATAAGTTGAAATAAAAAACACTAGAAAGTCTATTTCCATATCAGTACATGTTATAATAAAACATTTTAAAAGAGTTGTTCTGCTGATTTTATTCCATTCCCCTTTCTCTATTAATAGCTATCCTTTGATAATGTAGAAACCAGCTTGGTTTCAGTAGACCTGTTTAAAATTGTCCTTTTTCTGTTCCCTTAGTACCTTCATTCTCTCTCCCTTTTCTCATAAATTGTATATTCTAATGTCTAGGAAGAGGTGGTCTATCTGTTTAAAGTAACTTTTGTCAACTGAGTAACTCATCCCTTAAAATATAGAGCAGTCCTAGTTAAGGTAGCAACAAAGATTTATTAAAAGAGAAAGAACTGAAATAGAAATAAGCAACAAATGACGTCTTCTATAAAGGGGGGAAGGAAGGTGTTAACTGGGTGTTTTAATTTAACTAACAAGTCATTTTTTTAAAAGGCTGGGAAAGAAACCTAGATATACATGTTGGGCACATCCATATTCCAAATGAAGTAGAACACATGGAGCCAAGGGGGCAAAGATAATTTAAACTTGTAGACCACAAAGAGCAATGTTTGGGGGAGGGGCTAGGGGGTAGAGAATAAATGTTTCAGGAACAAGTGGAACCCAGAAGCAGGATGTTTTGGGATGTTTGTTAGCAATGAATGACCACAAAACTGCTTCAAGCTGGTTTAGGCTGCTTCAAGTGGAGTTTGTGATGGACAGCTCAGTAAGGTGAAGACAGCAAGAGTAAGCAAGACTTCTGGCTCACTATAGGGTCTTAAGTGACTCTTTCCTGCAAATAGGCTTACTCTGAGTCTAGTGTATCTGTATAGTGAAGTAGCTCATGGAAAATAGACATATCAGTTTCAGGAGTATTTCCATAGTGACCTTTAAAAATATGCCCTTCTTCATTTTAAATGACAAGGTGTTTAAATTCAGAAATTGGGGAAATATGTGAAACTAGCTAGTATTCAGAACTTTTAAAAAAAAAGTACATTAAGCTTTTTCTTCCTATTTGCTAATACATCATCCATTAAGACGGAGAGAGAATTGCTTTATAAAGTGGTTTTCCCCAGATGGTCAACTGCTGAATAAAACTTGGGGCAGGTCTTGTCTGCTAAATTGAATAAGTGGGGTGGGGACAGCTGGTGGCTTGAAGTCCAGGCCCAGAGTCAGAAGAACCTGGGTTCAAATCTGACCTCAAACACTTCCTAACTGTGTGACTGGGCAAGTCGCTTAACCCTGGTACCTAACCCTTACCACCCTTCTGCCTTAAAACTGATACTTGGTATCGATTCTAATGATAAGGGTTTAAAAAATAAATTGAATAAGTAGTTTTATTCCCAAACAATATTTAGGGACTCATAATAATTTAGTCAGTAAGTTGTTTCAATACCAACTCCTACCACCCAAGTGGTCTAGTGTTCCGTTCCATTCATTTAATATGAGAACTTAATTTGGTGCTTTTTCTCTTTGCCCTTGTCTGTGCTTTTTATTTCTTGTCTTTTTTATCTCTGTTGCTTCTCTTGAAGCCTTGCTCTTTGTCTCCATAAAAATTTTCTATGGTTAGGTGTTTCTTTTGCTGTTTACACATTTTCCCAGCCTTTTTTTTTTTTTTTACTTTAACTTTTACCGTAAAGGTGTGCTGTTTACAGGATAGAGAGGGCAGTCTCTTAAATTTTAGTTTTTCCTTGCTGTTACTCTCAGCTTTAGTTCTAGTTTTTTGTAACTTTCCATTCTTCCAAGATGGTATGACAGCCTATAGACTGAGAGCTCTGGAAGCTACCCTCTACTGCTGATTCAGTCACCTCTAGAGACTGCTGATGGCATCATGAGCCACTTTGCCCTGGGGCTAGGAGTTTCACCACAATGGACTGGGGCCTCACTACAGCTTGTACCAAGGTTTAGGACTTCAAGGGGTAGGCATGGGGTGCTCTACTGCTGATTTACGAAGGGTCCCAAAGTCTGTGCCCAGGTTCAAAACTTGGAGTTGTAGGTTGGAGAGTGGGCGGCTTGCACTTTTCTGTGTGCAGTTTTATTGCTGGTTCCCCTCTTATCCCATCCCTCTCTGCCTACATTTCAAGTTGTTTTCTGTAGGAAAATTACTTCACTCTGTCCCCTTGTTGCTTCTGTGACTTTAGCATTCATTCTGACTTGTAATTTTAAGGTTAATTCGAGAGGATTCTCAGAGTGGTTCCAGATTTCTGTGCTGCTCCTCTGCCATCTTGGCTCTACCTCCTTACTATTGACATTATTTCATTATTTCTGATGCTTTGAAGCATTACTTAGTTTCCCTATATGTCTTCTGTCTTTCTTAAGGGTATCTTATTTTTTTTATTGTTGCCTTATCCAAATTGTAGTGGCAACTCCTTATTTTAAAAATACATCTGAAAAACACAATAAATTTTATTTTAGGCGCTTACTTTAAATTTATCTCTATGTTTTAAGTGTTATCAATATTTTTGGGTAATTTTCTTGTATGATTGCCTAGGATATCCTATTTCTAGAATATCTCTTTGTTATATCATGCTATTTTCTAGGATGCTGTTAGTTTTATTCTCTTGTCAAGCTTCATCTTTTTATGTTTTTTTAAAACATTTATTAATATTCATTTTTAACATGGTTACATGATTCATGCTCCTACTTTCCCCTTCACCCCCCCGCATTCCTCCCACCCATGGCCAATGCACATTTCTACTAGTTTTGTCATGTGTCCTTGATCAAGGCCTATTTCCAAATTGTTGGTAGTTGCATTGGTGTGGTAGTTTCGAGTCCACACCCTCAATCATGCCCGACCCATGCGTTCAAGCAGTTGTTTTTCTTATATGTTTCCTCTCCTGCAGTCCTTCCTCTGAATGTGGGCATCGTTCTTTACCATAGATCCCTCAGAATTGTCCTGGGTCATTGTATTGCTGCTGGTACAGAGGTCCATTACATTCAATTTTACCATAGTATATCAGTCTCTGTGTACAATGTTCTTCTGGCTCTGCTCCTTTCGCTCTGCATCAGTTCCTGGAAGTCTCTCCAGTTCGCCTGGAACTCCTCCAGTTCATTATTCCTTTTAGCACAATAGTATTCCATCACCCGCATATACCACAGTTTGTTCAGCCATTCCCCAACTGAAGGACATACCCTCCTTTTCCAGTTTGTTGCCACCACAAAAAGCGCAGCTATAAATATTTTCGTACAAGTCTGTTTATCTATGATCTCTTTGGGGTACAAACCCAACAATGGTATGGCTGGATCAAAGGGCAGGCATTCTTTTATAGCCCTTTGAGCATGATTCCAAATTGCCAGCCAGAATGGCTGGATCAGTTCACAACTCCACCAGCAATGCATTAACGTCCCAATTTTGCCACATCCCCTCCAACATTCATTACTCTCCCCTTCTTTCATTTTAGCCAATCTGCTAGGTGTGAGGTGATACCTCAGAGTTGTTTTGATTTGCAATTCGCTATTATTAGAGATTTGGAACACTTTCTCATGTGCTTATTGATACTTTCGATTTCTTTACCTGAAAATTGCCTATTCATGTCTCTTGCTCATTTATCAATTGGGGAATGGCTTGATTTTTTATACAATTGCTTTAACTCCTTGTATATTTGAGTAATTAGACCCCTGTCAGAGTTTTT